>NC_083335.1:60559464-60859464 GCF_963455315.2 Globicephala melas
GATACTGGTCTCTGATATCATTCTCCCCTAAAAAGAACCAGAAGTCCTTTGGAGAAATCACTAATTATAGTGTCACAACAGGTAAAAGATGTCTGAAAATGACATAAAGTAAGGAAGTACTAAAAAACATAGAGCTGTTACAATACCCCAGTAGCCAGCTTGAAAGGAGGTCCCCTTGGACAAATCTGGAAAAAATATGAACACCAAAATAATTAAATATGGTGATGAATTATAAACTATTGAATACATAGTAATTAATGAGTCTAATACCAATAATAAATTGAAAAATAAATAAATATCTTGATAAATGGCAAGGGCAGAGGAGAATTCTTACAATAAAATGAATATGCTGACTGAGAAGTATACATGGAGATCTGGAGTTGGAAAATCATCTTTTTGTAACCATCATAATAAAGATTTGATCAGGAAATAAATGATAAAAGATGCTAAATCTAGAGGGAAATTTTGATGAATAGCATGATATTTGCTTGGTCTTAAATGTGTCTCCAAAGATTGCTATTAGTTGCAAAAGAGAAAAAAAATCACAATAATTATACAGTGGAAAAATTGGATAACACTTGACCAAATGATCAAGATTAACATTAGTAACAAGGGACAGATGGACATTGTGGACCTCCAGATGTGATATCCTGAGAAGGACACTATATCCCCTGTGGAGTATTGAGAACAAGAATGTATAATCTGAATCTAACCAAAAGAAAAATCAGACAAACCCAAAATAAGGAATATTCTGTTTATCTTCATAATTACTGGTTTTAGATAAAACTAGGAAAAGTCATGGAAATGTTCTAGATTAAAGGAGTTAAAATGTCAGTACAGCTAGATGCCATACTTGATCCTAGATTAGATCCTTTGTTGTAAGAGAAAGACATTCTAAAAAGGACATCATTGGGTCATCTGACAAAATTGTAATACAAAGAGTAGATTATTATATCTACCTCAATTTTACTGAAGTTGATAACTGTTGTATGTTTTTATAAGAAAAATATCTCTTTTCTTAGTAAATACAGACTGAAGTGTTTAATGGTAAAGGGCCAGAGAGTGAAATGTTTACAACAGATGAATTTAGGTAAATGTATATGAATGTTCTTTGTAATATTTTTATTTTTGTGAAAATATAAGAAGCCTAAAAATGAGGATATATTAAGTCTATATAAAAGCAGAGAGCTGGTAAATTTTGTTAGAGCAGTTTCTGTGGTATGGTGGGGCTGCCAGGGTATAAAGTGCGTGGGTTGATGGGACTTCCCTGGTGGTCCAGTGGTTAAGACTCCCCTCTTCCAATGCAAGGGGTGTGGGTTTGATCCCTGGTTGGAGAACTAAGATCCCACATGCCACACAGCGTGGCCAAAAAAAAAAAATTAAAAACTTTAAAATTTTTGAAAAAAATAAAGTGGATGTGATAGAAGTGGTAAGGAGACAAAAGTATATGTAGGTTTCTCTTTCAGGAACTGTAGTAGTTATGGAAACAGGGGGTGAAAAGTGGTAGTTTGAGGTGGAGGTAGGTTTAAGAAGAAAATTTTGAGGATAGGGTGGACATGAGTATTTTAGACTTAGGAGAAGATGATGATAAAGATATAAGAGGAAACGCATATTTATATATCAAGGTGCAGAAGATAGAGATCAAAGTGAAGAAATTAGCATTGGAGAAAAGAAGAAGACATTTCTTTCATTGGGGAAAGAGAAAAGGAAGGTTCAAGACAGATAAGTATGAAGGTTAAAGGAAAATGGATCAGGAAATTTTATCCCTGGTATACTTTATTTTTTTTTCCTTTTTTTTTGTGTGTGTGTGTGTGAGGAGGAATGGAGTTTGGTTGGTTTTATTTCCTTAATACTGGACAGCTGAGTTATTCCTCAAGACTCCTCATCTTCCTTTGTTTGCAATTTTAACAAATCTAACCAGTGATGGTAATTGTTGCACCACAAACTATTTTAAAAGAAAAATATTAGTACTTTCTTAGTATTGCATATTCCAAATATTGCATGGGACATACTTTTACTAAAAATTATTTGTTGCTTATCTAACATTCAAATTTAACTGGGTATCTTGTATTTTTATTTTCTATAGTTTGCAACTTCAGATTGCTGGAATAACTCTTAAGAATTGTGCTGAACCATGGCATTTAGTAGGTTTCTCATAGAATGCACCAAGGTAATCTATTTAAAGTGAGTTTTCTCAACCATCTTTTTATTTACAATTTACGTTCAATGTAAACAAATTCCATAATGTAAGAAGTTACTATGAATCAAAGCATAAATACACAAACACAAGCACAATCCAAAATAGATGTACAGCATTCAGATATGAAATATTATGTTAGTACTGTTGAAACACTACACTGAGTATTTACAATAACACCAGGAAGTTCCTTCTGAGGTACATATAAAAAGAATCATGGAAGCGTTTTGTATTACCTGTTTTTTTTTTTTTTTTTTTTTTTTTTTGCGATACGCGGACCTCTCACTGCCGTGGCCTCTCCCGTTGCGGAGCACAGGCTCCGGATGCGCAGGCTCAGCAGCCATGGCTCACGGGCCTTTCCACTCCGCGGCATGTGGGATCTTCCCGGACCAGGGCACGAACCTGTGTCCCCTGCATCGGCAGACGGACTCTCAACCACTGCGCCACCAGGGAAGCCCTACCTAACTGTTTTATGGCCTTATAGATTTAATGAACCAAATGAAAACTGAACCTCTGATCCACATCCCATACTTTATCTCTAAGATTTATTCTCATTTCCAAGGTAGAGTTTTATGTGACCACATCACATAAACCACATTTAAGAATATCATCTCAACTAATTTTGGATGATGTCTCTCTTCATCTTGTGCGGGAAACTCCTGCAGATTTAATATTGTAATTCATTATCTAGTCAAACCCTTCACATGCTCTTCAAACCAATCAAATTTGGGATCCTTAACATTTTCTGTCAATAAAATAAGGTGTGGAATTAGCAGATTCATTGAAGTTCTGCTTTTTATTTCCTTGTCACACTGGATGTTTAGATATTATTTGGTTTGCTTTGGTTTGGTTTGGTTCTGTTGAATTGGGTTTAGAAGATAAGGAAGTGTAGATATTTCCTGGCCTGAGTCTCTTAACAGAAGAGATGTATAAGGGAGAACGAGATCATGAAGAGCCTGGCTGTTGACAGCAGAGCACCGCTACTTGCCTTGGTGGTGGCATTAACTGTATCTGGGGCAGCCAAAGTTTCTGGGAGGAGTTACTTGAAAGTGTTAAACAGTTATTTGATTTGAATAAATCTGCATGGATAGGAGCAGCGCCAGAAGCAGCATAGGGTTTCTCAAAATGTGTTACAAATACCAAAATTTTCAGAATCACCTGGCAGTACCTCTTAAAAATACCTATACCTTACTCAAGACTCATTGTCAGTCAGAAAATCTAACTTTGAAGCCTAGGAATCTAAACATTTTATAAACAAAAGTGGTAATTTGTTTAAAATATGACGTTTGAGAACCACTGTTATGGACTTTTTGACTACAACAATTCACTTAGGGCTGACGCTTTGTGCTGCTTGCTCATGGTTGGATTTCTGATCATGCAAGGGTTCCTAGAAAACCCATCTTATAACAACTATCAATTTTAAATCCTGCAATAAAGTGAACAGTTTCATCCTCTTTTCATAGTACACTATACTTTACACTTGTGAGCTGTGAAATTGTAGAACTAAATTGTTAAAGAAATATTGGCTTTTCATTATTTTTCCTTTTTTATTTACTTTACTATATTTTAATAGGGAAACTATACTAGATTACCACAGTAGTACAGAGAAATAGGAAGTCAAGTCTAGCGAGACAAGCTTTGTTTTGGAGACTGTTGTGAAGAACAGGGCAAGAAAACCATGAGAGAGAATTCCCTAGTTGTCCAGTGGTTAGAACGCTGCACTTTCACTGCTGAGGGTGCAGGTTCAATCCCCGGTGGGGAAACTAAGATCCCCACAAGACACTTGGTGTGGCCAAAAAAAAAGAAAATGAGAAAATAGTTGGCCCACCTCCCAGTAACATTGAGTATAGTGCTGTAATGGTTCTACCACTATATACTTACAAAGAGTTCAAGTAAAAGCCTATAATTTTGCTTAATTTAATAGATTGGTGCAGTAAGTGTTTTACCAAAAACTTCCTATGACTTCTGGTAAGATTAAGTTAAAACAAAAAGCTAATTTATAACTGGTATTGTAAAAGTAATAAATGATTTCATGGAAATTGATTTTTTCTTACTGACTTCATAGACAAACACAAATTATATCTGCAAAACTGCATTGACTATTTTCTATTTGATTTGCACTAAATTGGCAGATTGTCACATGGTGATTTGTATTCCAATGATCATTTTGGTTTACATGAAACAAATTGAACATGGATCAAATGTAATAGATTGCATGGTGATCAGATGTTTCAAAGGAAATTAAAAAGTAACATCAGTATTTTCTACCTAAACGAATCTTGACAAAAAATAAAGCATTGTAAAAGTACTAATATGCTTATACCTACCTCACCAATACAATTTCTTCCTACTTCAGATAAATTACACCAGTCAGAAACAAAAGCAAAAACTCTTATCAAAAAAAAAATCCTTGAGACTAAACTGAAGTTCAGTAGAAAATATTAGGATAGACTGCACATGGAGACTTGTCCCTAAACTTTGCTTTTGTCTAAACACTCCATAAAAAAATAATCCTGGAGACAAAGTGACAATTATGAATAACCTCCTTATGGAACTAGTTATAAAGAAATATTCAGGAATTAAAAGAGATTGTAGGTTCTTTACCCACACTAGAAATGGAGTAAAGGGAACCCACAAAAGTGATATGAATCCACTCACCATAGCTCAGGAGAAAAGGGCTGCTTCCATGGATGTCTTGCTTTATTTCCCATAAGGCTAAAATCTTTTCTGGAAACATTTGTAGTTAAGATCCATTACTATGACGAGAAAACTTTGGGGAACAGAGAAGTCAGTCTAAGGAACACTAAGATAACAGCAGCAGAGAAGAGTCTTTTGGTTTTTTTGTGGTACGTGGACCTCTCACTGTTGTGGCCTCTCCCATTGCGGAGCACAGGCTCCGGATGCGCAGGCTCAGTAGCCATGGCTCACGGGCTCAGCCACTCCGTGGCATGTGGGATCTTCCTGGACTGGGGCACGAACCCGTGTCCCCTGCATCAGCAGGCAGACTCTCAACCAGTGCACCACCAGGGAAGCCCAGAGTTTGTTTTTTAATCTAACTTTCTTATGGATTGTGGATAACCAAGTTTGTGGATATATATATATATATATATATCATATAATATATATTTAATATATATTATATATATTATACATATATATATATTTATATTACTAGGAAGAGAGAGAGGCAAGAGTTGGAAAGAGGTGGAATGGCACAAAAAGAAACATGGGAGGGAACACAAATACAACTTGACAGTTCTGCTGATGCCAATTAGTTATCTTTAAGTACTAAATTAAGTGCACAGTATTCCCATTTTAATAACAAGTATTATTTTCTGTTGTTTAATTATTCTTCTTTTCCATAATGCTTTATCACAGGATATTGAATATAGTTCCCTGCACAATACAATAGGACTTGTTTTATCCATTCTATATAAAAGTTTTCATCTGCTAGTCTCAAACCCCCAATCCAAACCTTCCCTCACCCTCTCCCTTTTGGCAACCACAAGTCTGTTCTCTATGTCTGTGAGTCTTCCTCTGTTTCATAGATAAATTCATTTGTGTCGTATTTCAGATTCCACATATATGATATCCTATGGTATTTGTCTTTCTCTTTCTGACTTACTTCACTTAATGTGATAATCTCTACATCCATCCATGTAGTTGCAAATGGAATTATTTTATTCTTTTTTATGGTTAAGTAATAATCCATTGTATTCATTCATGCTCTTTATTCATTCATCAGTCAATGGACATTTAGGTTGTTTCCATATCTTGGCTATTGTAAATAGTGCTGCTGTGAACATAGGGGTGCATGTATCTTTTTGAATTATAGTTTTTATCCATATATATGCCCAGAAGTGGTTTTGCCTGATCATATGGCTACTCTATTTTTAGTTTTTTGAAGAACTTCCATACTGTTCTCTATAGTGGCTGTATCAATTTACATATCTACCAACAGTGTAGGAAGGTTCCCTTTCCTCCACAACCTCTCCAACATTTGTTATTTGTGGACTTTTTAAATGATGGTCATTCTGACCTGTGTGATATGGTAACTCATTGTAGTTTTGATTTGCATTTCTCTAATAATTAACAATGTTGAGCATCTTTCAATGTGCCTATTGAGCATCTGTATATCTTCTTTGGAGAAATGTCTATTTAGGTCTTCTGCCAATTTTTTGATTGGGTTGTTTGTTTTTTTGTTGTTGTTGTTATTGAGTTGTATGGGTTGTTTGTATATTTTGGAAATTAATCCCTTTTTGGTAGCATGGTTTGCAAATAATTTCTTCCATTCCATAGGTTGTCTTTTTGTTTTATTTATGATTTCCTTTGCCGTGCAAAACCTTATAAGTTCGGGTACATCCCATTTGTTTATTTTTGCTTTTATTTCTATTGCCTTGGGAGACTGACCTAAGAAAACATTGGTACGATTTATGTCAGAGAATGTTTTGCAGATGTTATCTTCTAGGAGTTTTATGGTGTCCTGTCTTATATTTAAGTCTTTAAGCCATTTTGAGCATACTTTTGTGTATGATGTGAGGGTACATTGTAACTTCACTGATGTACATGTGGCTGTCCAACTTTCCCAACACCACTTGCTGAGGAGACTGTCTTTTCTCCAATGTATATTCTTGTATCTTTTGTCAAAGATTGATTAATCATAGGCTTGTGGGTATTTTTTTCCTGGGATCTCTATTCTGTTCCATTGATCCTACATCTATTTTTGTGCCAATACCATGCTGTTTTGATTACTGTAGCTTTGTAGTATTGTCTGAAGTTTGGGAGGATTATACCTCCAGCTTTATTCTTTTCCCTCAGGATTGCTTTGGCAATTATGTGTATTTTATGGTTTCATATAAATTTTAGGATTATTTGTTCTAGTCCTGTGAAAAATACCATGGGTAATTTGATACAGATAACATTAAATCTGTAGATTTATTTGAGTAGTAGGGCCATTTTAACAACATTAATTGTTCCAATCCAATAGCATAAGATATTTGTTCCATTTCCCATTTTTAAGTAATCTTCAATTTCCTTTATCAATGTTTTGCAGTTCTCAGGATATAAGTCTTTCACATCCTTGGTCAGGTTTTATTCTAAGTATTTTATTTTATTTTTGATGTGATTTTAAAAGGGATTTTCTTTTTACATTCCATTTCTGATATATTCATTGTTAATGCAAATAAATGCAACAGATTTCTGTCTGTTAATCTTATATCCTGCTACCTTGCTGAATTCATTTATCAGTTCTAGTAGCCTTTGTGTGGAGTCTTTAGGGTTTTCTATATAGGGTACCATGCCATCTTCATGTAACAATTTTACCTCTTCCCTTCCAATTTGGATACTTGTGTTGCTTTTTCTTGTCTGATTGCTGTGGCTAGGATTTCCAATACTATGTTGAATAAAAGTGGTGAGAGTGGGCATCCTTGGCTTTTTCCAGATTTTAGCAGGAAGGCTTTCAGCTTTTCACTGCTGAGTGTTATGTTGGCTGTGGGTTTGTCATAAATAGCTTTTACTATGTTGAAGTATGTTCCCTCTATACCCATTTTGGTAAGTGTTTTTATCATGAATGAATGTCGAATTTTATCAAATGCTTTTTCTGCATCTATTGTGATGATTTTGTGGTTTTTGTCTTTTATTTTTTTGATGCAATGTATCACATTGTTTGATTTGCTTATGTTGAACCATGCTTGTGACCCTGGGATCAGTCCAACTTTATTGTGGTGTATGATATTTTTTATGTGTTGCTGGATTCAGTTTGCTAATATTTTGTTGAGAATTTTTGCATCATATTCATCAAAGATATTGGCCTGTAATTTTCTTTTTCAGTAGTGTCTTTGTGCAGTTTTTGTATCTGGGTGATGGTGGCTTCATAGAATGACTTTGGGAGTTTTCCCTCTTCTTCTATCTTTTGGAAAAAACTTGAGAATGACTGGTATAAGTTCTTCCTTGTATGTTTGTTAGAATTCCTCAGTGAAGCCACCTGGTCCTGGACTTTGGTTCTCAGGGATTTTTAAAATAGATTCTATTTCACTTCTATTGATCAGTCTGTTAAAATCATTTGTTTCTTTTTGATTCAGTTTTGGTGGGCTCTATGTTTCTAGAAATTTGTCCATTTCTTTTAGGTTTTTCCAATTTGTTGGCATATAATTATTCATAGTATTCTCTCTTTTTTCTGTATTTCTATGGTGTTGGTTGTAATTTCTTCTCTTGCATTTCTTATTTTATTTGGGTTCTCTCTCTTTTCTTCTTGGTGAGCATGACCAGAGGTTTATCAGTTTTCTTTACCTTTCAAAGATCCAACTTTTTGTGTATTGATATTTTCTATTGTTTGCTTAATCTCTATTTTATTTATTTCCTCTCTGATCTTTATTATTTCCTTTCTTTTGCTGACTCTCTATTTTGTTTATTATTCTTTTTCTAATTCTTGTAGGTGGTAGGTTTTGTTGTTTATTTGAGATTTTTCTTGTTTTTTGAGGGAGGCCTCTATCACTATGAACTTTCCTCTAAGAACTTCTTTTGCTGTGTCCCATAGATTTTGGAGAATTGTGGTTTCATTGTCCTTTGTCTCAAGTTATTTTTAAATTTATTCTTTGATTTCATCATTGATCTATTGTTTTTTTTAGTAGCATGTTGTTTAGTCTCTATATAATCTTTTTTTCTCTTTTTTTTTCAGTGGTTGATTTCTAGTTTCATGCTGTTGTAGACAGAAAAGATGCTTGAAATAATTTCTATCCTCTTAAAATCGTTGAGGCTTGTTTTGTGCCCTAGTGTGTGATCAACCCTATAGAATGTTCCATGTGCTATTGAAAATAATGTGTATTCTCTTTTTTATTTTTCTTTTTGATGTAGTGCCTTGAAAATATCAGTTAAGTCTGACTCTTCTATTTTATCATTTAGGATCTCTGTTGCCTTATTGATTTTCTGCTTAGAAGATCTGTTAATTGATGTGACTGGGGTGTTAAACTCTCCTATCATTATTGTGTTTCCATAAATTTCTCCCTTTATGTCTTGTTAGTATTTGTTTTACTTATTTAGTTGCTCTTATATGGGGTGCATATATATTAATTAATGTAATATCTTCTTCTTGTATTGTTCCTTTTATCATTATATAGTACCCTCTTTATCTTTCTTTATGTTCTTTGTTTTAAAGTATATTTTGTCTGATATAAGCATTGCTACACCCACTTTCTTATCATTTCTGTTTGCATGAAATATCTTTTTCTATCCCTTCACTTTCAATCTATGTGTGTCCTTTGTCCTAAAATGGGTCTCTTGTAGGCAGCATATTGCAGACTCTTTTTTTTAAATCCTATCTGACACACAGTGTCTTTTGACAGATTGTCTTTTCACAAAACAAAACAAAACAAAAAGAAAGAATTATTCTCTTCTTTTTCTTCTTTGTGAATCTTTTGTATGTTCTCAGTTTGTAGTTAACCTGTTTCCCAAGTATGTTAACCCCTTCTTAAATCTACTTGCTTTAGACTGGTAGTCATATGTGCTCAAACACATTCTAAAAATATCTACATTTTCTTACTGTCCTCCCCAACATTTTATGATTCTGAGGTCCTCTTTTACATCTTCATATTTATCCTTTTGCTATTCACTGTGGTTAACATTGTTTTCACAAAAATATTTTGATGTTTTAAATATGTGTACTGTTTTATTTAAGTGATTTATTTTCCAATTGTGATTTTCTCTTTCCTATAGATTCTTGCTTATTTTCTATTTAGAGAAGACCTTTTGATAGTTCTTTTAGGATAGGTTTAGTACTGATGTATTATTTTAGTTTTGGCTTGTCTGAGAACTTCTTTATCTCTCCTTCTAGTCTAAATGATAATCTTGCTGGGTAGAGTGTCCTAGGTTGCATATTTTTCCGTTTCAGAACTTTGAATACATCTTGCCACTCTGTTCTGGCCTGCAACATTTCTGAAGAGAAATTAGCTGATAACGTTATGGGGGTTTCTTTTTAATTAACTCTTTGTTCTTCTCTTGTTACTTTTAGAATCCTCTCTTTATCTATAACTTTTGCCATTTTAATTACAGTATGTCTTGGTGTAGATCTGTTTGGGTTTATCTTGTTTGGGACCCACTGTGCTTCCTGTACCTAGATTTCTGTTTCCTTCTTTAGGTTTGGGATGTGTTCAGCCATAATTCCTTCAAATACATTTTTTATTCCCTTTTCTCTTTCCTCCTTCTGGGATCCCTCTTATGTGTAGATTGGCATGATTTATATTGTTCCATGGCTTTCTTATGTTTCTTTAATTTTTTTGCCTTTCTTTCTGCTGTTCTGATTGGTTGATTTCCATTGTTCTATCTTCCAGGTCACTTATTAATTCTTCTGCATTATTCAATCTGCTGTTCATTTCCTTTAGCTCAGCTTTCATCTCAGCAAATGAGTTTTCCTATTTTTCTTGCTTCCTCTTTATATTTTCTAGTTCTTTTTTTACAGTAATCTGCATTTCTATTGATAGCTTTTCTTAATTCCTTCAGTATTTTCATTGTCTCCATTTTGAGCTCAGTGTCTGTTAGCCTAAATTTGCCTTTTCATTGCTTGTTCTTTCAGGAGAATTCTTTTGATCTTTTAATTGAGAGTGGTTACTCTGTTTCTTCATTTTACTTATATTTTTCAGACTCTATGAGTTTAGGAGAAACAGTTATTTATTGTGGTATTTAAAGGCTGTTTTAATGTGGGAGCACCCCTGTGTAGCCTGCGTGAGTCTAGTATTTTTGGTGCGAGGGCTGTTTTTAGTATGGATGCCTGACATGTCCTTCCTCAGTGTGTGCTGGCCATGATGCCCTTGTTAGGGCTTGTGACTGGTGTTGTGATGACCAAAGCCAGCACTGTCTATTAAGCAGGGCCTCCTTTGGGCTCTATGGTTGTCACTGCCCTATCAGGGAGCCAGGTCTGCTCATTAGTTGTTGGAGTAGAAACCCCCCAATCCATTTATAAACTGCATGTGAGGTAGATGGGATTGGAGTGCTCCTGCTGAGAGAGGAGCCACAGAGTATTACTCTGCCAGAGGTTTCTGCCTGACAGTGTGCTCTGTGGTGTCTCCTGTCACCCATTGTGTGGTCTCATACAGTACACTATTGCTTTCGCTGCCCTAGGTCCTGCCTCATATGTTATTTTATTATCATGATACAACCTGCCTCCTTTCCCTAAGCTTTGCAGTTAGTAGGATGAATAAATGATATTATCTTCACTCACAAATCACTGAGTATCACTTGAAACATCTTGAACATCAACTAAACCAATAAAACATATATAAGAGGGTGAATTTTTTTGAATATTTGTACTGCAACTTACAATATCAATTATAAACCTCAATCATTTTTCAAGGAGGTAATTAAATTATAACTTTGACAAGTAATTTTCACTAGGGTCCTAACCAAACTGGAGATTTTGCATATAATTATATGATCCTATGTACAGAATAAAAAATAAATAGAAAGTAAACGTGTAGGAAAGATATTGGTTTCTGGTAAAGTGATTCAATCACTGATAAATAACTGACTGTGCTAAAGCATACCTAAAATTATCATGTATGTACTACTCTAAATTTTCTGTGAATTATATATTGGAAAGTAACACATTAGAATCTGGTGATATGAGGAATATAATAAATTGTGTCTTTATATATTTATTATTTGGTACAACTAAATCTACTAAAGTGGTATTAATTTATAACAATCTGAAACAAAAGCAGTTTGGGATGGGTTCATATTTTAAGCCCTAGATAATTTTCCCCTTGATTGATGGTTGAATCCCCTAAATCACCATAAGAGCAGTACCATTTACTATGCAGAAAATGCAGATTGTTATTTTTTCATTCAATTTACTGCCATCTTTGGTTTTAACATTAGTGAACCTTTATGCATTATTCACGAGGTCTGAATTAATATAAAGGTTATTCTGGTGTTAATAGTTTGAGAATATTGCCTTTTGACTAGGTACTACCTCTTAATGATGTCATGCTGAAAATAACATCATTCCTTATAAGTGTGTGAATCAGAGCCAAAAAACATCTCAATGAAAACAAGATTCTTGAAACTTAATGAAGGTGGCCCAAATCCAAGACTTGATTCTTGGGTTATGGTGGGTGCTTTCTCAGACTTTCTGCTGATTATGCTTCTGTTATACTACAAAGAATTTTTGCATAATGGACATAAATCTCTCTACATGAGTCACCTGAGAGGCAAGAAAAATGGTTTCTGTCAAGAAGCTACACATAGAAATGCATTAAACAATAGCTCTCAGTAGAGAAAAGGCAACATTTTAAAATAGGTTTGGGAAAATAAAAATATAATTTTACACCATTCCAGGACATCTTACTTTGTGTTTTTTAAAAAATGAAATAATTTTTATTTTGGGGGAGTTTAGAAGAAGATGATTTGGTATTTATCATAATTTTTAAGCTGATCTTCCATAGGAATATTTAGAGGGCTTTTTCTCCTAGGCAGTCACTACCAAAGTAGTATTCATCTGGGAATTCACAGCACCACTGTAACTTCCAATTAGCAAAACATACATTAAAAGTGGCTGTAAACCACTCTAGGAGGCCCTCTGATGGCTGTGATTAATGGCTATGCATCTACAGCTATTGCACATAGGTCTTAACAGAGCTATTTGTAAATTGTCAACATAAACTCATGCAACCTCAGGTTATCAATCAGAAAAGTATGCATTAAAGGTGGTTAATTACAGCCCCTCTTCTATGGTACCAGAATGAGTATAATATTTCTTAATGACTGAAAACTTCCAAAGATTAGTGATGAAGCTAATTTGAAAGAAAAATCTTACAGTGAATGTATACTTGTTTCTTTCTGCTTGCTAAGCTTCAAAAAGGTAAACGTGTTTTATTTAAGTATATAAAGCTCCTTCTCTTCCAATTTCAGTTGTCCTTCCTTTGTTATACATGTCTTCATAAATTATTTTGTTGCTATAGCAATACTTTGTTTTGTGTTGTAGAACCAAATCTAGCAAGAATGTTATTTGTAGAACTCACACTCATCCCAGGCTATATTCTAACTATAGTGTCAATTGTATGCCAGTCATACAATTGTAGATCCAAATGTAAGTATTTTGTGTGTCTTTTTTTTCCCTTAAAATTGGCTACATTTTGTAACCCTTGGCTCATGGACAGACTATTTCAGGCCTAAACAAAAACAACAGCCTTTTTATATGGTACAGTGTTTTTAATTTGCCAGTGCAAATTATCCATTCTTTCATGTGACCTCGGAACATCCCAGTGAAGTAGGCAGGGCAAGTAGTGTAGTTTAACAACAAACGGTAATAGCATAATTAATAATATAGCAAGCCATATAATATTCTGATTGTGATGGTCATTTACTATCTATATAATATTGTTTGTGTGGCATTTATTCATTTCAAGGATAGTTAAGAGCCTTGTTAAAATCATAATTGACTAGTTGAGGTTAAGGTCTTTTCCTCAGAAGTGAATCATAATTGTAATCAGTGTTGGTCAACAATTTCCATGAAATTTACAGTTTAGAGATATGTAAGAGAGATACCAGAAAAAAAAATTTAATATCTGTGAGTGAATAAACTTCATTAATAATTCTTAAGTTGCTCAAATTGCTTTTCCTAAAAGGTTCTACATAATTTAAAATTTTAAATGTTAAAAATGATCATTTAAGTTTAAGTTAAGTATCTTTAGACTTATGTAAACGTTCGTCAAGGGACTTATGAAATGCTTCTAAAGTACTATAGGATACAGAAAAACAGTCTCAGTAAGTTAGAATAAGTAGAATAAATAGAAAAAATACATTTTTTGCCTTTCACATCACAAATTAACCACAACAGGAAGTTCTATTGGTAGGATATCTGAGACAGATGCCAACTAGGTAAACAACTTTTACAGTATGGTACAACTGTCAAAATTAAATCCAACTGCAAGTTTATATCATAATGAAAATTTAGTAAATGTGACAGATGAAAAATGGCATTATATAGTAACCAAGGGGTGGTGGTGTGCAGGGATGATTGTTGGGAGAGAGGTCAGGACAACAATGAAGTAAACAAAATTTATCTTGAGTTCTCCCACAACCACTGACTCAGGTCTTTACTAGAAACCAAATGTGTTCCTATTACATCAGGATGCTCTGAGTCCACTCAGCCCCTAAGAATGTATGACTCCATGAAGTGTTCCCTTCTCCAAACCCATCCATTTTCTGGTTTTCCCACATAAAAACTTACCTGTATTATAGTTCATTCTTTCTGGAGCTTGTCAGACTGTGCGGTTAACTAAGCTGTTAACACATTTTCTTGGTAAAATATTTGATTTACACACAAATATTTTAGATAAGGAGTTCCCTAAAGGGGTGATTGTAATGATGAGGAGAAATTTAGGTTCAAGAGGATGTTTGCCCTATGAATTCAACCATCTGACCATTTGTCTGCTTTACTTCTGCCCTGTGTTGACCCTAATAATTCTGTGTTGGCTGAGATGGAAGAATCTTCCCTGTGTTAATAGAGTCAGTCAAATAAAGAGCACCCTGATTCTGGCGCCCATTTAGAAATGTGGTGCTGAACAATAAATGGAACATCTGAAACAGAGGTTGCTTTCTAAAACAAAATCCCAGTTCTTTCTTGCCCAATAAGTTCCCTGCAGAGTCTAAAAAGTGGTTATCTAAATCTAGACCAATAATTCCAAATAACCACAATTTAAAAAAAATCACCATAGTTGAATATTCAGAGCCTGTATAATAAATAAGGTGCATATGATTTATTTTATTTCTAAAATATTCTAAATTCTCTCAAAATTTGGTCTAGCTGTGGAAAGGATGTTTCCCAGCTGCTTTTCTCAATCTCTCCTAAACAAGGTACAACCTCAGGGAGCCTCTGAGATCTAACCTGATTTCCACTCTAGCAAATGTGTAGATGACTGAGCTCTTAATGAGTCAGGCAAAAGGTCTTTCTTATAATTACACAGAAGTATTTGTTAATGGATTCCTAGCTCCTGCCAAGTTCTCCTGTTAAGTTATTCATATGTAAAATAAATGCAAGTTTCAGATAAAAGTAGTGAGAGAGTGCTGGAAATGAAAAAAAAAAAGCCTCTCTAAACTCCCTTCAGCTCTCTACCTTGGGGCTCATGACTTAAGAACCACTAGTGCCCTCTTCCGGTCAGAAGAGAGACAAAGTTCATCCTATCTTGTTATGGGGGGCCTTCAACAGAAAATAATCAAATGTTTTTATTACTTCCTCTCAAAAAATAAATCTCATGTATAGGAACAATGACAGGAAACAGAATTATCATGAAATGAAAAGCAATACTATCTGATAAGCAGATACTACTAGTATCTGAAATTTCTAGACACATACAAATTATATATTTCTTTTCAAAGACTGCATAAGTATATTTTAGCATTGAAAAATTGTCCAAATAGAGATATTAAAAATTATATGTATATTAAAGTGTTCATGTCATTTTTATGTGCTTATATGGAGAATTTTTTGCAAGAAAAGGTTATTATAAATTGTGCAAATCTGCTTTAAAGAAGTATCTTCATAACAGAGTTATTTTATTCCATGCACAGTACCTTTTTTGTATGTGCAGATAAAATGCTGCAGTGCAAGAGAGAACTCTATAAGGGAATTGTGGATGTGTATAAAAGAGTTTGAAACACACACGCATACACACACACACAACAGTCAAATTTCTTACTATTCTTTTCATAGTTGTTTTGAAAGGCTACACACATATGCTGTGAAACTTTTGCAAATTTCACTTTGGAAATTACAGCCAGAGCCAAAAATGCATTAACATTACTTTCTCCTAACACTTTATATTTTACCTATGGCTGTATTACTCAGCTTGAGCTCCCATATGATTTAGCATGCTAAATTTTAAATCCAATTTAGAAGTTTCCAAAAATTCAAATTTGTTTTACTAGAAGAAAGATTTATCAAAACTAAGGATATTCACAAGGACTTATTACCCACTCAAAAGATAATTTTAAAAGAAGACAAAGCTCCAAGTATGTCTAAAGCATTTCCTGAAATGGAAAAAAGTGGAGGAGCCATCCACATTGACCCTTCTGAAAGGAATGGGAACTAGATGCCTGATTTTTTTTAAAAAAATCATTCATGCTTCTTTTTTGTCAGAGAAAAGGAAATATATTGTTGAACCTCAAATTAGGGCCTGGGACTTAAACCAAAACAAGCATGGGTGGTTGACCTTGTATCTCTAGTGATTCAAGCCATTATTAGGCACATTCCTGCCCCTTAACTCCTGGTGTATAGGGATCCTCAGTATAACCTCCTGAAAGTGGAAGTCTAGGCTTCCCACCTGGATTTGGCTTCAGTGGATAGGTTGGGGCCACAGGATATTTTTATCTGCCAGTTGCTGGAGTAGAGTGACTATTATCTAAAAATTTTCTTTTTTGCGAGGCTGCCACTTTCCTAGTCACTTGGCTAAAGAGAACAGGATTTTGTTGGGGCTTTTTTTTTTCTGCTCTTGTTAGTGTTTCCAGACTACTGGCTTCTTCAGCTCCAAATCTAGGCTACATGAAGCAAAAAAAAAAAAAAAAAATCAAGGAACTCACTATCATGTGGTTTCCTCAAATCTTTAGACTCCTAGCAGATTAGCATTCTTTTGTTCACCATTTAGAGTCTTCTTATGTTTGTTTTATATATAATATTCAGGGTTTTTAGCTGCACCTATTGTGATAAATAAGGAAAAGTATGCATAGTCCATATTCTTGGAAGCATAAGGGCATGTTACTTTTGAGATATCTAAGATATGCAGTTGGATGTGCTCAGTAAGTAGCTGGATATATGAATCAGAAGTTCAGGGAAAAGTCTGAACAGGAAGTATATCTAAGAGGCATTAAGATATAAATGGTATTTAATGCCATGATCCTGGATGAGATTATTTAGGATGTGACTGTGAATAGAAAAGAGAAGATATTCAAGGATATAAGCTAAAGTACTCCAATGCTTAGAAGTTGGAGAGATGAGGGATCCAGAAAAGGATTCTGAGCAGGAACAATCAGAAAGGTAACAGGAAACTCAAGAGAGAGTAGTTTACCAGAAGTCAGATGGAGATAATATTTCAGGAAGTAGAGTGATTAACTGTGCCCATTGATACTGAAAGATCAAATAAAAAGAGGATTGAGAATGGACTCTGGGACACAGAAACATGGATGCTATTTAGTTGTCTCTACATGCTGCCTTAGTTAATTCATTATTTTGTTTCTTTCATCAAATGTACATCTTAAGAACTTCTTTGTCTCAGAATTAGGAGAATATAAATGTTATGTCCATCAAATCATTAAACCAATGTATAGGATCCCTAATGATTATCTGGTATTTGCTTAAGCATTTTCAGTGGCAGTTAACTCACAACTGTGTAGTCATTTCCTTTTTGGAATAATTCTAATTGTTCCTTGTGTTGTATATGTATTTAATTTAATTCCTACCCATTATTCACAGTTCTTCTTTTGCACTCAGACAGTATAAAGAAATTTAGCCAGGTGTTCAGAAGGTACTTCTGATATGTATATTTAAATATCTGATTTCTTTAACTCTCAACAGATCCAAGCCTTCACAAGGGTGACAACCTCAAGAATGGCTACCCTCCCACAAGAAGTTTCACGTTCAGGAGGATCCTATTTTGCCCTTATCTCACTACCCTATCCCCATGAATATACTCTCAAGTGCACATGATCACTGAGCATTGTTTTCCACTTCCACCTCCAGGCCACACTTCAGTCATTAGCTGTCTGTCACTCATACTTTCTATGCTCTATCTATTACCAAGCAGTTGGAAGTCGCTGCTTTGATCCTATCATAAGCCTGATGTTTAAAACTTTGTGATTAATTTACCTGATCTGAAGTTCTTAACCCAAGCGTACAATTGGAACAATCCAGACATTTTCTGGGTATGACTACCAGTTTCCCCTATAATTGACGTAGTCTCAAATACAATTCCATATCAACACCAGATCACCCTAACATGAGGTCATAGAATGTGTCCACCCCACTCTAAAATAATATTGCTTCAAGCTCACTCTAAGGGGCAGGATTATGATTTCATTACAGTTACTAAGCCTTCCTGCCACCCATAGGTGAGACAATATTGCAGAAAGAAAAAACAGATACGGAGAGAGGGTCAAGACAAGTTGAGTAGATAAAAGTCACTGGCTGTTTGACTTCCCACACATCCAGAAAAACAAGGTCACTCCTACACCAGTAGGCAACAGTTCCTTTTATCATTTCTGTTCCAGCGCAATTAAAATGTCATAAACCAGTTGTATTGCTTTCTTAACTAGTCTCAGGTTAGAGGAACAGCCAATCCAGTCTGAAGTGGTTCTATGAAGAGAAAAATCATGTTTTTATAGAATCAATTATTTGTTCTTATCTACTGCCCATCTCCCATTATTAGCTACTAAAAGAACCTCTTTCATTTAAATAATTATGGAAATATATTTGACATGTAATGTGTAAATTTAAGGTGTACAACACGTTAACTTGATACATTTATATATTGTGATATAATTACCATTGTAACAAGGTTTCACCTCTGTGACACTTCTATCAGTTACATAATTATCCTTTCTTTTTAGTGACTGGGATAATTAAATTCTAGTCTCTTAGCAAGTTTAATGATTATAAAACAATACTGTTGTATATATTCACTATACTGTGCATTATATTTCTAGAGCTTATTTAATACTCATTGTAAGTTTATACCCTTAAACAATGTCTGTCTTATCCTCTCACCCCTAATTCCCTGGTAACCACTATTACTCTCTGTTTTTATGAGTTTGGCTTTGTTAAGAATCTGTGTATAAGTAATATACAGTACACGTTTTTCTCTGTCTGCCCTATCTCATTTATCATAATGTGCTCAAGATCTAAACAAGTTGTCACAAATGACAGGATGTCCTTCTTTCTCATAGCTGAATGATATTCATTATCTTCTTTATCCATTCATCTGTTGATGAGCACTTAGGTCATTTCCATATCTTGACTATTTTTAATAATGCTGCAATAAACATTTAAGTGCATGTAGTTCTTTGATATCCTATTTTAATTTCTTTAAGTATATACCCAGAAATGGAACTGTTGGAGAAAAATAACTCTTTCAACACCACACTCAATTATGTGTATTTTTGTCTTTTCTGCCTTCCTGGGGTGGGAAATGTTTTTCAGTCCATATTATTACTTCCTCAACTACACTCCTTACAAGTCTTAGATTTAGTCACTTGACCAGTCAGCATTCATGTTGTACCCTCTTAACTAAGCCCAATTCCTAGAACTAGCAGTCACTCATCCTACCCTAACCCCATCTGTTGCTAAATAGTTGCTATTTGCAGCTTTGAACAAAGCAGGCAATACATATTGGCTGCCTTATTTTTGGTTTACCCAGACAGTAAACCTCACAGCAGAAGCCCCTACCCAAAAGGCATAACCTCAGCTCAGGAATGTGGTAGGCTGATTAATGACTACGAAAAGATGTCCTTGGAAACTGTGAAAATGTTACCTTACCTGGTAAAAGGGATTTTGCAGATATGATTAAGGAACTTGAGATGGGAATACTATCCTGGATAATCTAGATGGACCAAATGTACACAAGTGATCTCATAAGAGGGGTGAGGAGTATCAGAATTAGTAGTAGTAAATGTGACAATAGAAGCAAGAGGATGGAGTGATAAGAGGAAGGAATATTCCAACCATGGAATACAGAGAACCTCTAGACACCAGAAAAGTCAAGGAGCACAGATTTTCATCTAGAATATCCAGAAGAAATGCCACCCTGGTAATGTATTGATTTTAAGACTTCTAACATTCATAACTGTAAGATAATAAAATTGTGTAATTTTAAGACCCTAAGTTTTAGGGAATTTATTACAACAGTAATAGGAAACTAATACAAGAACATACACTCTGCAAATAGTGACAGTTTTACTTCTTCCTTTATAATTTGGATTATTTTATTTCTTTCTCTTCTCTGATTGCTGTGGCTATGACATCCAAAAATATGTTGAATAAATGTGGCAAGAGTGGGCATTCTTACCTTGGTTCTGATTTTAGAGGAAATGCTCTCACCTTTTCACCATTGAGTATGATGTTAGCTGTGGATTTGTCATATATGGTCCTTATTATATTGAGGTATGCTCCCTCTATGCCTGCTTTCTGGAGAGTTTTTATCTTAAATGGATGTTGAATTTTATCAAAAGCTTTTGCTGCATCTATAGATACGATCATATAACTTTTATACTTTAATTTGTTAGTGATGTATAACATTGATTAATTTGTGGATATTGAAAAATCCTTGCATCCCTGATACTATACATAGAAAATCCTAAAAACTCCACCAGAAGACTGTTAGAGCTTATCAGTTAATTTGATAAAGTTGCAGTATTCAAAATTAATATACAAAAATCCACCGTATTTCTATACACTAACAGCAAACTATACAAAGAAAACTTAAGAAAACGACTCCATTTATGATTGCATCAAAAGAATAAAATACCTAGGAATAAACTGACTTAAGGAGGCAAAGAAACTTCATTTGGAAAACTACAACACTAATGAAAGAGACTGAAGATGACACAAACAGATGGAAATATATGCCATATTGTTGGATTGGAAGAATCAATATTGTTTAAATGAGCATAGTACCCAAGGCAAACTACAGATTCAATGCAATCTCTATCAAAATACCAGTGGCATTTTTCACAGAACTAAAACAAATAATTTAAAAATTTGTATGAAACACAAAAGACCCTGAATAGACAAAAGAATCTTGAGAATCAAGAACTGAGTTGGAGGAATCAGCCTCCCTGACATCAGGCTATATTACAAAGCTACAGTAATCAAAACAGTATGGCACTGGCACAAAAACAGACACATAAATCAATGGAACAGGGTAGGGAACCCAGAAATAAACCCATGCACTTATGATAAATTAATCTATGACAAAGGAGGCAAGAATAACAATTGATAAAAGACAGTCTCTTCAATAAGTGATGCTGGGAAAACTGTACAGCTACATGTAAAAGAATGAAGTTAGAACATTCTCTAACACCATATACAAAAATAAATTCAAAATGGATTAAACATCTAAATGTAAGACTGGATATTATAAAATTCCTAGAGGAAAATATAGGTAGAACACTCTGACATAAATCACAGGAATATTTCTTTGGATCCATTTCATAAAGTAAAAGAAATAAAAGCAAAAGTCAACAAATGGGACCTAATTAAACTTAAAAGCTTTTTGACAGCAAACAATCTACAAAATGAAAAAGAAAGCCTACTGAATGGGAGAAAATATTTGCAAATGATATGAGTGAAAAGGGATTAACATCCAACATATATAAACAGCTCATGCAACTCAACATCGAAAGAAGAAACAACCTGATTAAAAAATGAGCAGAAGAAGTGAATAGACATTTTTCCAAAAAGGAAATGCAAATAGCCAACAGGCACATGAAAAGATGTTCAACATCACTAATCATCAAGGAAATGCAAATCAAAAGCACAATGAGATTTTTACCTCACACCTATCAGAATGGCTATCATCAAAAAGAACACAAATAAATATTGGTGAGGATGTGGAGAAAAGGGAACCCTTGTAAACTGTTGATGGGAACATAAATTGGTGCAGCCATTGTGAAAACAGTATGGAGGTTTCTGAAAAGGTTAAAAATAGAACAACCATATGACTCAGCAATTCCACTCCTTGGTATATATCAAAACAACAACAACAACAAATACAATAATTAGAAAAGATACATTCACCCCAATATTTATAGTAGCAATATTTGCAATTGCCAAGATATGGAAGCCACATAAGTGTCCATCAACCGATGAATGGATAAAAATAGTCATATATAGAGAGGCTTCCCTGGTGGTGCAGTGGTTGATAGTCTGCCTGCTGATGCAGGGGACATGGGTTCATGCCCCTGTCCAGGAAGATCCCACATGTCACGGAGTGGCTAGGCCCATGAGCCATGGCCACTGACCCTGCGCATCCAGAGCCTGTGCTCCACAATGGGAGAGGCCACAACAGTGAGAGGCCCACGTACTGCAAAAAAAAAAAGTCATATATATATATATATATATATATATACACACACACACATATACACACAATGGAATACTACTCAGCCATAAAAAAGAATGAAAATTTGCTATTTGCATCAACATAGATGGACTTGGAGGGTGTTATCCTAAGTGAAATAAGTCAGACAGAGAGATGCAAATACTGTATGATATCACTTGTATGTGGAATCTAAAAAATACAACAAACTAGAGAATGTAACAAGAAAGAAGCAGAGCCTCACAGATATAGAGAGCAAACTAGTGGTTACCTGTGCTTGGGAAGGGGCAATATAGGCAGGCAGGAGTTGGAGGTACAAACTATTGTATGTAAGATAAGCTCAAGAATGGATTGTACAACACTGGGAATATAGCCAATATTTTGTAATAACTGTAAATTGAGTGGGATCATTTAAAATTGTATAAAAATTAAAATGTAGAAAAATAAATTAAAAAAATATGATCTTCCCTTTAATTAATTTAAAATAACATGCACACTATTCACATCTCAGCCTTCCAAAAGTTTCAATATTATCTTCTTCCCCACATTTCTGCATTCCTACCTTTCAACCACAAATTCATTTAAGGATAATTTACAAAGTATTTTGGTAGTAAATTTGTATATCATCTATTTCTGTGCTTCAAATATGGTTATGAATGTGGATAGGGCTATGGTTATGACAAATTACAGTTAGTTATGGGTCTTGTTAATGTTAGTTATGGCTATGGTTAGTTATACCTATGGTTGCTAATATTTAGTTATGGTGAATTGTGATTAGTTACAGTTATATTTACTAACTTTTTTACATTACTAGTTATAGATATGGTTAGTTATGGTTTTGGATATACAATTAATAGCTACTAAGTAACTGTGTTACTAGTGATGACTATTAACTAGTTCTGTTTATTACTTATGAGTGCTAAAGCATTCTAATAAAGACTTGTAATTACTGTCTAGCTTTTGGTAACACTCTTAACTACTAACTGGTTGTGGTTTCTGGGTGTTACTATTAACCATTTGTAATCACGAATATGGGTACTAAGTAGTCATGACTACTAAGCCGTTATTATTAACTATTAATAAGTATAATACTAACAAGTTGTATTTGATGGCTAGGACAGTTAACTAGCTTTGGTAACTAGTTTATGCCTGACAGCTAGTCAGGATTATCAGGTTTTGATTCCTAACTAATAAGTAGACTGTGCTGATAAATAGTGAAGATTGCTGGTTGTGACAAGTAAATAGTTGTGGTTATCAGGTTATTACTAGTAGTTAGTCATGATTACTTATTATTGTTCCTTATAATTTTGGTTAGTTGTAGTTACAGTCAATCATAAGTAAGTATGTGTACAGTTAGTTACACAGTTATATAGAGTTAAGTGTTAGATTTATAGGTATTTGACATGGAATGTCATATAATCACAGAATTACCTTCACATTTTTCAAAGATTTGATGATCCTTGCTTTGTGACCAACATTGCTTCACCTTTTTTACCATTCAACTATTTTTAAAAAAATGTTTCTTAGAGTATATTTGATCTACAGTGTTGTGTTAGTTTCAGGTGTACAGCAAAGTGAATCAGTTATACATATACATATATCTACTCCTTTTTAGTTTCTTTTCTCATATATGCCATTACAGAGTATTCAGTAGAGTTCCCTATGCTACACTGTATGTCCTTATTATTTATCTGTTTTATATATAACAGAATGTATATGTCAATCCCAGTCTCCCAATTTATTCCTCTCCCCTCAATCCCTGGTAACCATAAATTTGTTTCCTATAACTGTACTTCTATTTTCATTTTGTAGGTAAGTTCATTTGTACCTTTTTTTGTGTGTGTGGTACATGGACCTCTCACTGTTGTGGCCTCTTCCGTTGTGGAGCACAGGCTCCGGACGCATAGGCTCAGTGGCCATGGCTCACGGGCCTAGCTGCTCCATGGCATGTGGGATCTTCCCGGACCGGGACACGAACCCGTGTCCCCTGCATCGGCAGGCGGATTCTCAACCACTGCACCACCAGGGAAGCCCTGTTTTGTTTTGTTCTGTTTGTTTCTGTTTTTGTTTTTGGCAGGAAGATTCTTAACCACTGCACCACAGGGAAGTTCCCATCCCAGGAGAATATGAAACTGTGGTTTTTGCACCAACGTTGGAAAACACTGGTGAAGAAGGATAATATTTCTAGTCAGAAATATATTCTCAAGGACATTTTAAATAGAGATTTTCTTTTTTTTCTTCAAGTTTTTATTTTCTCTTAGATAATTCAATCATTTCAAGATTTAAAACTTTTCTTGAAGTTTTGAATTTTATTTTATTTATTTAGTTTTTATACAGCAGGTTCTTATTAGTTATCTATTTTATACATCTACTTTTTTTTTAGATTCCACATATAAGTGATATCATATGATATTTGTCTATCTGTGTCAGACTTTATGACAATCTCTAGGTCCACCCATGTTACTGCAAATGGCATTATTTCATTCTTTGTTATGGATGAGTAATATTCCATTGTATATATGTACCACATTTTCTTTATCCATTCCTATCTTGGTTGAAATTTATGTGGCTTCTATGTCCTGGCTGTTGTAAAGAGTGCTGCAATAAATATTGTGGTGCATGCCTATTTTCGAATTATGTTTTTCTCCAGATATATGCCCAGGAGTTGGATTGCTGGAATATATGATAGCTCTATTTTTAGGTTTTTAAGAAACATCCATACTGTTATCAACAGTGGCTGTACCAGTTTACATTCCCACCAACAGTGTAGGAGGGTTCCCTTTTCTTCACACCCTCTGCAGCATTTATCGTTTGTAGAATTGTTGATGATGGCCATTCTGACTGGTGTGAGGTGATACCTCTTTGTAGTTTTGATTTGCATTTCTCTAATAATTAGTGATGTGGAGAAAATTTTCATGTGCTTTTTGGCCATTGGTATGTCTTCTTTGGAGAAATGTCTATTTAGATCTTCTGCCCATTTTTTGATTGGATTGTTTCTTTTTTTCATATTGAGCTGCATGACTTGTTACTATAGTTTGGAGATTAATCCCTTGTCAACTGCTTCATTTGCAAATATTTTCTCCCATTTTGAGGGCTGTCTTTTTGTTTTGTTAATGGTGTCCTTTGCTATACAAAAGGTTTTAGGTTTAAATAGGTCCTTTTTGTTCTTGGTTTTGTTTTTATTACTTTAGGAGGTGGATTGAAAATGATCTTGCTGCAATTTATGTCAAAGAGTGTTCTGCCATTATTTTCTTCTAAGACTTTTACAGTGTCTGGCCTCATTTACGTCTTTAATCCATTTTGAGCTTATTTTTTTATGTGTATGGCATCAGAGAAAGTGTTCTATCATTCTTTTACATGTAGCTGTTCAATTTTCCCAACACCAATTATTGAAGACACTGTCTTTTCTACAATGTATATTCTCCCTCCTTTGTCATAGATTAGGTGACCATAGTTGTGTGGGTTTATCTCTGGACTTTTAAGCCTGTCCCACTGATCTATATTTCTGTTTTTTTTGCCAGTATCACATTGTTGTGATGACTGTAACCTTGTAGTATAGTATGAAAACAGGGAGCCTGATTCCTCCAGATCTGATTTTCTTTCTCAACATTTCTTTGGCTGCTCAGGGTCTTTTGTGTTTCCAAACAAATTGTAAAATATTTTGCTATAATTCTGTGAGAAATGCCACTGGTAATTTGACAGGTATTGCACTGAATCTATAGATTGATTTGGGTAGTATTGTCATTTTCATAATATTGATTCTTCCAATCCAAGAATACAGTATATCTTTCCATCTGTTTGTGATGTTTTAATTTCTTTCTTCAGTGTCTTATGTTTGTTTTCTGAGTACATGTTTTGCCTCTTAGGTAGGTTTATTTCTAGGTATTTTATTCTTCTTGATGAAATGTTAAATGGGTTTGTTTCCTTAATTTCTCTTTCTGATCTTTCATTGTTAGTGTATAGGAATGCATGAGACTTAACTTTGTATCTTACAGCTTTACCAACTTCATTGATGAGCTCTAGCAGTTTTCTGGTAGCATCTTTAGGATTTTCTATGTATGGTATCATGTCATCTGCAAACAGTGACAGTTTTACTTCTACTTTTCCTATGTGTATTCCTTTTATTTCTTTTTCTTTTCTGATTGCCTGGGTGAGGACTTCTAAAACTATGTTGAGTAAAAGTGGTGAGAGTGGGCATCCTTGTCTTGTTCCTGATCTTAGAGGAAATGCTTTCAAATTTTCACCATTGAGAATGGTATTTTCTTTGGGTTTGTCATATATGGCATTTATCATGTTGAGGTAGGTTCTCTCCATGCCCACACTCTGGAGAGCTTTTATTATAAATGGGTGTTGAATTTTGTCAAAAGCTTTTTCTGCAACTAATGAGATGATCATATGTTTTTTTGTTTTTCAGTTAGTTGATGCTGTGTATCACACTGATTGATTTGTGTATGTTGAAGAAACCTTGCATCCCTGGGATAAATCCCACTTGATCTTGGTGTATGTTGCGCTTAATGTGCTGTTGGATTCAGTTTGCTAGTATTTTGTTTAGGATTTTTGCATGTAGGTTCATCAATGATATTGGCCTTTAATTTTCTTTTTTTAAAAATATCTTTGTTTTTTATGTCAGGGTGATGGTGGCCTCATAGAATGAGCTTGGGAGTGTTCCTCCTTCTGCAATTTAAGTGTTAACTCTTCTAAATATTTGGTAGAATTTGCCTGTAAAACCATGTGTTCCCAGACTTTTGTTTGTTGGGACTTTATTAATCACAGTTTCAATTTCATTTCTTGTGATCAGTCTGTTCATATTTTGTGTTTCTTCCTGGTTCTGTCTTGGAAGTTTGTACCCTTCTAAGAATATGTCCATTTCTTCTAGTTTGTCTATTTCATTGATGTATAGTTTCTTGTAGTGGTCTCTTAGGATCTTTTGTGTTTCTGTGGTGTCTGTTTTATCTTCTCCTTTTTCATTTCTAATATTATTTATTTGCGTCCTCTCCCTTTTTTTCTTGATGAGTCTGGATAAATGTTTATCTTTTTTGTGTATCTTCTCAAAAAAGCAGCTTTTAGTTTCATTGATCTTTGCTACTGTTTTCTTCATCTTTACTTCATTTATTTCTACCTGATCTTTATGATTTCTTTCCTTCTACTAACTTTGGGTTTTATTTGTTCTCCTTTCCATAGTTACTTTAGGTATAAGGTTAGGTTGCTTATTTGAGATGTTTCTTTTACCTGAGGTAGGATTGTATTGCTGTAAAATTCCCTCTTAGAGTTGCTTTTGCTGTGTCCCATTGGTTTTGGATCATTGTGGTTTACTTGTCGTTTGTCTCAGGTATTTTTTTTTATTTCCTATTTGATTTCCCCAGTGATCCACTCGTTGTTTAGTAGCATATTGTTTAGCCTCCATGTGTTTGTGTTTTTACAGTTTTTTTTCTTGTAGTTGCTTTCTAATCTCATAGTGTTGTGGTCAGAAAAGGTGCTTGATATAATTTCAGTTTTCTTAAATTTACCAAGGCTCGCATTGTGACCCAGTATGTAACCAATCGTGGAGAATGTTCCATGTGCACCTGAGAATGTGTATTCTTCTGCTTTTGGATGCAGTGTTCTATAAATACCAATTAAGTCTCTCTGGTCTAATGTGTCATTTAAGCACTTTGATTCCTTATTGATTTTTTGTCTGGATGATCTGTCCATTGATGAAAGTAAGGTGTTAAAGTCCCCCACTGTTTTTAGTTGCTGCTGATTTCTCCTTACATGACTGTTAGTATTTGACTTATAAATTGAGGTGCTTCTATGTTGGGTGCATATATTTTTACAATTTTTATCTTCTTGGATTGATCCCTTGATCAGTATGTAGCGTCCTTTGTCTCTTGTAACAGTCTTTATTTTAAAGACTATTTTGTGTGATATGACTATGCTACTCCAGCTTTCTTTTGGTTTCCATTTGCACGGAATAGATTTTTCCAACCCCTAACTTTCAATCTGTATGTGTCTCTAGACCTGAAGCAGATCTCTTGTAGACAGCATATATACAGGCTTGTGTTTGTATCCATTCAGCCAGTCTATGTCTTTTGGTTGGAGTGTTTAATCCATTTACACATAAAGTATTTACTGATATGTATGTTCTTACTGCCATTTAAAAAAAATCTTGGTAGGTTTATTTTCTTCCCTTATTCTTTTGTCCTTTTCTCTTGTGATTCGATGACTAACTTTAGTGCTGTGTTTGGATTCCTTTTTCTTTTTCGTGTGTCTATCTCTTGTTGAATTTTGTTTTTTGGTTATCCTGAGGTTTTGATATAGCAGTCTACATATAAACAAGATTGTTTTAACTTTCTGGTGTCTTACTTTCAAGTGCATTTCCAACATTGTTCTTTGGTCCTCTCCTTTTCTCACGATTGTTAGTTTTGATATTATATTGTGTGCAGATGACTTCCTACCTTTACTGTATGTTTCCTTTTACCAGTGAGCTTTCCCATTTGTAATATTCTTGTTTCTAGTTATGGCCTTTTCTTTTTCATCTAAAGAAGTTCCTTTAGCATTTCTTGTGTAGCTGGTCTGTTTGTGCTAAATTTTCTTAGCTTTTGCTTATCTGTAAAGTTTTTGATTTCTCTGTTGAATCTGAATCAGAGTCTTGTTGGGTAGAGTATTCTTGATTGTATGCTCTTCCCTTTTATCACTCTAAATATATCATGCCACTGTCTTCTGGCCTGCACAGGTTCTGCTGAGCAATCTGATGATAAGTTTATGGGAATTCCCTTGTACATTATTTGTTGTTTTTCCCTTGTTAGTTTTAATATTTTTCTTTGTCTTTAATTTTTGTCATTTTGAATACTATGTGTCTTGGCATGTTTCCCCTTGGGTTTATCCTTCCTGGGACTCTCTGAGCTTCCTGGACTTGGATGACTGTTTCGTTTCCCATGTTGTGGACGTTTCTGGCTATTATTTCTTCAAATATTTTCTCAGGTCCTTTCTCTTTCTCTTCTCCTTCTGGAACCTCTATAATGCAAACATTGATGTGCTTAATGTTGTCCCACATGTCTCACACTCTCCTCATTTATTTTCATTCTTATTTCTTTATTCTGGTCTGTGGCTATGATTTCCACAATTCAGTCTTCCAGCTCACTTTTCCATTCTTCTGCCTCATGCATTCTGCAATTGTTTCCTTCTAGTGTATTTTTCATTTCAGTTATCATGCTGTTCATCTTTGTTTTTTATTTAGATCTTCTAGCTCTTTGTTAATCATTTCTTTCATCCTCTTGATCTGTGCCTCCAATCTTTTTTTGAGATGTTGGATCATCTTTACTAACATTACTCTGAATCCTTTTTCAGGTAGATTGCCTATCTCCACTTCACTTAGTTGTTCTTCTGGGGTTTTATCTTGTTTCTTCCTCTGTGACATATTCCTCTGCCATCTCATTTTGTCTAACTTTCTGTGTTTGTGGTTTCTGTTCTGCAGGCTATAGGGTTGTATTACTTCTAGCTTCTGCTATCTGCCCCCTAGTGGACGAGGCTGTATAAGTGTCTTGTATAGGCTTCCTGGTGGGATGGACTCGTTTCTGCCCACTGGTGGGTGGAACTGGGACTTATCCTCCCTCCTTATGCCTTGCCTCTTCCCTGTTATTTGTATCATTCTAATGATAGCCATTCTGACATATGTGAGGTGATATTTCAGTGTGGTTTCCATTTGCAGTTCCCTAATAATTAGTGATGTTGGGCTTCTTTGCATGTGCTTCTTGGCCACCTGTATATCTTAGTTGGAAAAATGTATTTTCAGGTTTTCTGTCCATTTCCTAAATGGATTTTGTTTTGTATTGAGTTGAATGCACTGTTAATATATTTTGGATATTAACTCCTTATGGATCATGTCATTTGCAAATATTTTCTTCCATTCCGTAGGTTGTCTTTTTGTTTTGTTTATGGTTTCCTTTGCTGTACAAAAGCTTTTACATTTAATTAGGTCCTATTTGTTTATTTTTGCTTTTATTTATTTCACCTTAAGAGGCAAATCCAAAAAAAGATTACTACAATTTATTTCAAAGAGATTTCTGTTTGAGGAATTTTATGATTTCAGGTCTTGAGAGTAGATCTTAAAAGTTCTCTTCACAAGGGAAAAAAATCTGTAACTATGCATTTTGACATATGTCTTATTATAGTGATCATTTCACAGTATATACAAATATTAAATCATTTTGTACATCAGAAACTAATATAAGGATGTATGTCATTTATACCTCAATAAAAATTTAAAATATGTGTATAAATATGTTCCTGTGCACATAAAAATATTTTTTAATTAAACTGAAGCTTTTGAATAACTTGTGAAATAAAAATCCATAAGGAATTTTACTGAATATTTTGTGAATATTTACACTGAAAAATTATTACATTTTAGATGAAAATTAAATAGAACACTATTTATATATTTAAATAAGTTGCTATGAGAGATTATGTCAATTATTAGGACCAAGGATTTCTTGCATGTTTAGAGGTAATCAAAAAACCTACTTCTAATGAAAGTAATAAAGGTATTATTAATAGCAAAATTAGTGTATATAGTAATGATGGAATGGCTAAGATTAAAATACCTTACCTTGCATGTAGTGTGCTTCATGACTTCCTAGATTTGCTTATTTGCCTGTAACAACAAACATGTGTCATGGAAACTGTGTCAGTCAATGCCCTAGATTTTCATGATGATAAAATGAGGTTATATGTGAAATTATTTTTAGAATCTGAAAAGAAACAGCAGCAAGAGCCATTATTCTATTACCACAAAGGTTTCCATTGCTAAGAAAACAAAATGCTCTGGTGTGTTGATTCCTAATTGAAAATACACCTAGTTAAAATGCAGTAAGTTATATGAGTAATATTATTTAATATTAACTTGTGCTAGTAAATTTCCTTATATTTATCATATACACACAAGCATGCAGATACTCACAAATATATATTAAACATTTTAGCTTTTTATTGAGTAAATACGTGTTTGTTTATACCATTGGGCAGATTTTAAATATTAAAATAAAAAGTAATTGCATTTTATTACTACAGAGCTCTGGAAGGCAGAAAGGTTTCCATATAGTTATATAAGACTACTAGTTATGGAAATAGAACTATTAAAATATCATTATAATTTATTAAGAAAAGACGTTTCAAAATATTAATATAATTTTATGTAACACTCCCTGTGGGATGTTAAAAATCAATAATTTCTACAATAATGTTTCATTGTTCTAAAAGATAAATATAAATCTTCCATATTAAAACAATAATTACCTTTATAAAATGTATTAGTGATTAGTAAACTGTCAGCATGGGCTGTTTTGTAACAGATTTCAGATTATTTCATTTAATCCTCAAAATCACATATGAATATTATTCTCTTCTTGGACACTCAGCAGCTCAGAAGTGTATAAGAAACTCCTGTGGTAAAGAAAATAAGTCTGGAAGAATTCCTGAAAGTATCTGAAGGCAAAATCCTCAGAAATAAAACATATACTAGTTTTGACCACAGCATGGAACTGGTAGGAATGGGCATTGCTTAGGAAAATACATCTACACATAAATAAAATGCTACATTCTTATTTTGGCAAAATGTTTTACTCATATAAGATAGATAGGAAGGAATATTAAATTATGAAATGGTGGGGTAATGAGAAAAATGTCTCTTTCAAAAATGGTTGTACATCTAGAATTGACTAATAATAATACAATGGTTTATTTTCCTTAAAAAATATACTCCTACTTATTATGTCATGATGATTGATTAATAAAGCTCAAATTATTTGAAACAAGAGGTTGGGCAAATGTTGAAAAGCACCAGATGGTTTACAAAGGTAATATATTACATCAAAAATGCATATTTACTGGGAAATCACTATGCGCTTAGACACTGTGCACAAAAGAGAGAAAGATAAACCTGGTATAGTCCCTGAGCAGTTCACTTAATAGAAGAGATGAAGCATGAGTACAAACTAGAGGATTATTGGACTTTGATATCTAGAATAGTGAGGATAGGATCTAGCAGATGTGATGTAACCCATCTGCCGTGCAACTTTCAATATAAGGTCAAGCATGTCAGTAACACTACTACTGTGAGGAAGCAGACTATATATATATTGAGCCTTATGTTAATATAAATACATTTTTATCTGTTCTGGTCCTGAAATAATTTATAATCTGGATGTTGGCAGTTATCATACTCAAAGAATGTATATGGCAGTTATCATACTCAAAGAATGTATATGTATAGTCTATCCATTACAGAAATTATGGTTTACTTCAGTTTCAGTAATGCTTAGATTGCCAAGGCCATAACCATAGTATGTGTAGCTATTTCTCACTCAGGTATTCAGAGAATACTTTCTTCAACTCCTGAAAAGCTACAGCCATAGAAAACTCCCTGAAGCAAAGCAGTACAGAGATAATGATGTTTTATCACTGAGGCCTACACTTTCTCCTGTCTTTCATGAAATTGTAGTGAGTCCCAAGCAAGGCTAATAAAACACTTTCAAACCCATAAGTCATGAGATTAACCAAACAACATTACAATAGGGTACAAAAATTAAATGCCAGCAATCATATTACAAATAATATTTTCTGATTGTATACGACATTATAATCACACTCCACTAACTCATCACAAGTCCTGATGACTGGGTGACAATACTTACACTTAAAGTGCTTCTCTTTTCATACAATAGTTTTCTAACTAGCTAAAATATTCTTACTGCAACAAAACCCATAGCATTTCTCCCCCAAACAACTGACCTTTCCCCACAAATATTCACCTGAAGAATTAAGCTTTACATTTTATTTACAATCAAACTTGCCTTCCTTTTACTCACTTCTTGTGTTAAGTCAGCTTAATTTTAAATTTAAACATTAATTTCTCAGGCACTTATCCCAGCCACCTTTTCTTTTAAAAAAATTTTTATACAATTTTTAATTTATTTTTTTCTTTAAAGTTATTACAAAATAGAGACTATTTTTTCGTTGTCATACAATACATCCTTGAGCCTATCTTACACCCAACAGTTTCTACCTCCCACTCTCCCACCTCAATATTTCCCCTCCTCCCTCCCAATTGGTAATCACTTGTTTGTTCTCTATATCTGTGAGTCTGCTTCTTTTTTGTTAAATTCACTAGTTTGTTGTATTTTTTAGATTCTACACATAAGTGATATCATACAGTATTTGTCTTTCTCTGTCTGATTATTTCACTTAGCATAATGCACTACAAGTCCATCCATGTTGTGGCAAATGGCAAAAATTGTCTTTTTCATAGTGGAGTAGTATTCTGTTACATATATATATATATATATATATATGCCACGTATTCTATATCCATTCATCTGTTGATGGGTGTTTATGTTGTTTCCATATATTTGCATTTGTAAATGATGCTGCTATGAACATTAGAGTGCATGTATCTTTTTGAATTGGTGTTTTTGTTTTTTACAGACATGTATCAAGGAGTGGAATTGCTGGGTGATATGGTCATTCTATTTTTATTTTTTTTGAGAAACCTCCATAATGTTTTCCATAGTGTCTGACAATTTACATTTCCACCAACCGTGTGCAAGGGTTCCCTTTTCTCCACATCCTCACCAACATTTGTTACTTGTGTCCTTTTTGATGATAGCCATTCTGACAGGTGTGAGGTGCTATATCATTCTGGTTTTGATTTGCATTTCCCTGATTATTAACGATGTTGAGCATCTTTTCATGTGCCTATTTGTTATCAGCATTTCCTCTTTGGAAAAATGTCTATTCAGTTCTTCTGCTAATTTTTTCTAAATTGGGTTGTTTGTTTTTTGATGTTGAGTTGTATGAGCTGTTTATATATTTTCAATATTAACCCCTTATATGTCATAGCATTTACCAATATTTTCTCCCGTTCAGTATGTTATTTGTTGTTTTGTTGTTTTGTATTTGATGTTTTCCTTTGTTGTGCAAAACTTTTAAGTTTAATTAGGTCACATTAGTATATTTTTGCTTTAATGTCCTTTACTTTAGGAGACAGGTCCAAAAAAATATTGCTGCAATTTACGTCAGAGTGTTCTGCCTATGTTTTCCTTTAGGAGTTTTATAGTATTTGGTCTTATACTTAGCTCTTTAATCCATTTTGTGTTTATTTTTTTATATGGTGTTATATTCTAATTTCATTCTTTTATATGTAGCTCTCCAGTTTTCCCAGAACAATTTATTGAAGAGACTGTCTCTCCTCCATTGTATATTCTTGATCCCTTTGTTGTAGATTAATTGACTGTAAGTGTGTGGGTTTATTTATGGGATCTCTATCCTGTTCCATTAATCTATATGTCTGTTTTTGTGCAACTACCATACTATTTTGATTATTGTAGCTTTGTAATATAATCTGAAGTCAGGGCACATGATTCTTGCAGCTCTGTTCTTCTTTCTCAACAGTGTTTTGGTTATTTGGGGGTCTTTTGTGTTTCCATACAAATTTTAAATTATTTGCTTTAGTTCCATGATGAATGCCATTGTTGTTGTTTTTTTTTAAGAAAGAAAATGGAAAATTTTATTCAAGCCAAATTTGAGGATTTTATAAAACCCAGGAAGAACATCTCAGAAAGCTCTGAGAACAATTCTGCCTGTTAGAAGTCAAGACACAGGAGGGAGAGCAGGAAGATGGCGGAAGAGTAAGACGCGGAGATCACCTTCCTCCCCACAGATACACCAGAAATACATCTACACGTGGAACAACTCCTACAGAACACCTACTGAAGGCTGGCAGAAGACCTCAGACCTCCCAAAAGGCAAGAAACTCCCCACGTACCTGGGTAGGGCAAAAGAAAAAAAGAATAAACAGAGACAAAAGGATAGGGACGGCACCTGCACCAGTGGGAGGGAGCTGTGAAGGAGGAAAAGTTTCCACACACTAGGAAGCCCCTTCGCGGGGCGGAGACTGCGGGAGGCAGAGGGGGGAGCTTCGAAGCCGCGGAGGAGTGCACAGCAACGGGTGCGTAGGGCAAAGCGGGGAGATTCCCGCACAGAGGATCGGTGCCGACCGGCACTCACCAGCCCGAGAGGCTTGTCTGCTCACCCGCCGGGGCGGGCGGGGCTGCGAGCTGAGGCTCTGAGGCTCGGGTTTCGGTTTCGGACGGAGCGCAGGGAGAGGACTGGGGTTGGCGGCTTGAACATAGCCTGAAGGGGTTAGTGCACCACAGCTAGCCGGGAGGGAGTCGGGGAAAAGTCTGCACCTGCCGAAGAGGCAAGAGACTTTTTCTTCCCTCTTTGTTTCCTGGTGCGTGAGGAGAGTGGTTTAAGAACGCTGCTTAACGGAACTCCAGAGACGGGCGCGAGCCGCGGCTAAAAGCGCGAACCCCAGAGACGGGCGCGAGCCGCGGCTGAAAGCGCGGACCCCAGAGACGGGCGCAAGCCGTGGCTGAGGGCGCGGACCCCAGAGACGGGCGCGAGCTGCGGCTGAGGGCGCGGACTCCAGAGACGGGCGCAAGCCGCGGCTGGAGGCGCGGACCCCAGAGGCGGGCGGGAGACGTTGGGGCTGCTGCTGCCGCCACCAAGGGGCCTGTGTGCGAGCGCAGGTCGCTCTCCACGCCCCTCTTCCGCGGAGCCTGTGCAGCCCGCCACTGCCGGGTTCCCAGGATCCGGGGACGACTTCCCCGGGAGAGCGCACGGCGGGCCTTGGGCTGGTGCAGGGTCACGGACTTTGCCGCCGCAGGCCCACCCCGCATTCCGTGCCCCTCCCTCCCCGCCGGCCTCAGTACGCCAGAACCCCCGAATCAGCGGCTCCTTTAACCCCGTCCTGTCTGAGCAAAAAACAGACACCCTCCAGCGACCTACACGCAGAGGCAGGGCCAAATCCAAAGCTGAGCCCCTGGGAGCTGTGAGAACAAAGAAGAGAAAGGGAAATCTCTCCCAGCAGCCTCAGAAGCAGCGGATTAAAGCTCCACAATCAACTTGATGTACCCTGCATCTGTGGAATACATGAATAGACAGCCAATCATCCCAAATTAAGGAGGTGGACTTTGGGAGCAAGATCTATGATTTTTTTCCCTATTCCTCTTTTTGTGAATGTGTATGTGTATGCTTCTGTGTGAGATCTTGTCTGTATAGTCTTGCTTCCACCATTTGTCCTAGGGTTCTATCCGTCCATGGTTTTTTCTTAAAATTTTTTTCTTAATAATCAATTTTAAGAACGTTATTATACTTTACCTTCGTCCTTTCTTTCTTTCTTTCTTTCTTTCCTTCCTTCCTTCCCTCCTTTAGACAACGAATCATCCCAAATTGAGGAGGTGGTCTCTGACAGCAAGATTTATGATTTTTCCCCCTTTACCTCTTTTAGTGAGGGTGTATGTGTACGCTTCTGTGTAAGATTTTGTCTGTATAGCTTTGCTTCCAACATTTGTCCTAAGGTTCTATACGTCCCTTTTTTTTTTCTTTTTTTTTTTTCTAAATAAGAATTTTTAAATTCAATAACTTTATTATACTTTATTTTATTTTTACTGTATCTTCTTTCTTTCTGTTTTTCCTTCTTTCCCTCCTTCCTTCCTTCCTCCCTCCCTCCCTCCCTCCTTTCGTTCCTTCTTGCCTTCTTTCCTTCTTTGCTTCTTTCTTTCTTTCTTCCTTCCTTCCTTCCTTCCTTCCTTCCCTCCTTTCCTTCTTTCTTTCCTCATACTTCTACTAATTCCCTCTACTTTTTCTCCCTTTTATTCTGAGCCGTGTGGATGAAAGGCTCTTGGTGCTCCAGCCAGGAGTCAGGGCTCTGCCTCTGAGGTAGGAGAGCCAACTTCAGGACTCTGGTCCACAAGAGACCTCCCAGCTCCACATAATATCAAACGGCGAAAATCTCCCAGAGACCTCCATCTTAACACCAGCACCCAGCTTCACTCAATGACCAGCAAGCCACAGTGCTGGACAACCTGTGCCAAACAACTAGCAAAACAGGAACACAACCCCACCCATTAGCAGAGAGGCTGCCTAAAATCATAATAAGGCCACAGACACCCCGAAACACACCACCAGACGTGAACCTGCCCACTAGAGAGACAAGATCCAGCCTCATCCACCACAACACAGGCACTAGTCCCATCCACCAGGAAGCCTACACAACCCACTGAACCAACCTTAGCCACTGGAGACAGACATCAAAAACAGGAGGAACTACAAACCTGCAGCCTGCAAAAAGGAGACCCCAAACACAGTAAGATAAGCAAAATGAGAAGACAGAAAAACACACAGCAGATAAAGGAGCAAGATAAAAATGCACCAGACCTAACAAATGAAGAGGAAATAGGCAGTCTACCTGAAAGAGAATTCAGAATAATGATAGTAAGGTTGATCCAAAATCTTGGAGATAGAATGGACAATAGAATGGACAAAATGCAAGAATCAGTTAACAAGGACCTAGAAGAACTAAAGATGAAACAAGCAACGATGAACAACACAATAAATGAAATTAAAAATACTCTAGATGGGATCAATAGCAGAATAACTGAGGCAGAAGAACGGATGAGTGACCTGGAAGATAAAATAGTGGAAATAACTACTGCAGAGCAGAATAAAGAAAAAAGAATGAAAAGAACTGAGGACAGTCTCAGAGACCTCTGGGACAACATTAAACGCACCAACATTCGAATTATAGGGGTTCCAGAAAAGAAGAGAAAAAGAAAGGGACTGAGAAAATATTTGAAGAGATTATAGTTGAAAACTTCCCTAATATGGGAAAGGAAATAGTTAATCAAGTCCAGGAAGCACAGAGAGTCCCATACAGGATAAATACAAGGAGAAATACGCCAAGACACATATTAATCAAACTGTCAAAAATTAAATACAAAGAAAGCATATTAAAAGCAGCAAGGGAAAAACAACAAATAACACATAAGGGAATCCCCATAAGGTTAACAGCTGATCTCTCAGCAGAAACCCTACAAGCCAGAAGGGAGTGGCAGGACATACTGAAAGTGATGAAGGAGAAAAACCTGCAGCCAAGACTACTCTACCCAGCAAGGATCTCATTCAGATTTGATGGAGAAATTAAAACCTTTACAGACAAGCAAAAGCTGAGAGAGTTCAGCACCACCAAACCAGCTTTACAACAAATGCTAAAGGATCTTCTCTAGGCAAGAAACACAAGAGAAGGAAAAGACCTATAATAACGAACCCAAAACAATTTAGAAAATGGGAATAGGAACATACATATCGATAATTGCCTTAAATGTAAATGGACTAAATGCTCCCACCAAAAGACACAGATTAGCTGAATGGATACAAAAATAAGACCCTTATATATGCTGTCTACAGGAGACCCACTTCAGACCTAGAGACACATACAGACTGAAAGTAAGGGGTTGGAAAAAGATATTCCATGCAAATGGAAACCAAAAGAAAGCTGGAGTAGCAATTCTCATATCAGACAAAACAGACTTTAAAATAAGGACTATTAAAAGAGACAAAGAAGGACACTACATAATGATCAAGGGATCGATCCAAGAAGAAGATGTAACAATTGTAAATATTTATGCACCCAACATAGGAGCACCTCAATACATAAGGCAATTACTAACAGCCATAAAAGGGGAAATCGACAGTAACACATTCATAGTAGGGGACTTAAACACCTCACTTTCACCCATGGACAGATCATCCAAAATGAAAATAAATAAGGAAACACAAGCTTTAAATGATACATTAAACAAGATGGACTTAATTGATATTTATAGGACACTCCATCCAAAAACAACAGAATACACATTTTTCTCAAGTGCTCATGGAACATTCTCCAGGATAGATCATATCTTGGGTCACAAATCAAGCCTTGGTAAATTTAAGAAAATTGAAATTGTATCAAGTATCTTTTCTGACCACAACGCTATGAGACTCGATATCAATCACAGGAGAAGATCTGTAAAAAATACAAACACATGGAGGCTAAACAATACACTACTTAATAATGAAGTGGTCACTGAAGAAATCAAAGAGGGAATCAAAAAATACCTAGAAACAAATGACAATGGAGACACAACGACCCAAAACCTGTGGGATGCAGCAAAAGCAGTTCTAAGGGGGAAGTTTATAGCAATACAAGCCCACGTTAAGAAGCAGGAAACATCTCGAATAAACAACCTAACCTTGCACCTCAAGCAATTAGAGAAAGAAGAACAAAAAAACCCCAAAGCTAGCAGAAGGAAAGAAATCATAAAAATCAGATCAGAAATAAATGAAAAAGAAATGAAGGAAACAATAGCAAAGATCAATAAAACTAAAAGCTGGTTCTTTGAGAAGATAAACAAAATAGATAAACCACTAGCCAGACTCATCAAGAAAAAAAGGGAGAAGACTCAAATCAATAGAATTAGAAATGACAAAGGAGAAGTAACAACTGACACTGCAGAGATAAAAGAGATCATGAGAGATGACTACAAGCAACTCTATGACAATAAAATGGACAATCTGGAAGAAATGGACAAATTCTTAGAAATGCACAACCTGCCAAGACTGAATCAGGAAGAAATAGAAAATATGAACAGACCAATCACAAGCACTGAAATTGAAACTGTGATTAAAAATCTTCCAACAAACAAAAGCCCAGGACCAGATGGCTTCACAGGCGAATTCTATCAAACATTTAGAGAAGAGCTAACACCTATCCTTCTCAAACTCTTCGAAAACATAGCAGAGGGAGGAACACTCCCAAACTCCTTCTACGAGGCCACCATCACCTTGATACCAAACCAGACAAGGATGTCACAAAGAAAGAAAACTACAGACCAATATCACTGATGAACATAGATGCAAAAATCCTCAACAAAATACTAGCAAACAGAATCCAACAGCACATTAAAAGGATCATACACCATGATCAAGTGGGATTTATTCCAGGAATGCAAGGATTCTTCAATATACGCAAATCTATCAATGTGATAAACCATATTAACAAATTGAAGGAGAAAAACCATATGATCATCTCAATAGATGCAGAGAAACTTTTGATAAAATTCAACACCCATTTATGATAAAAACCCTGCAGAATGTAGGCATAGAGGGAACTTTCCTCAACATAATAAAGGCCATATACGACAAGCCCACAGCAAACATCATCCTCAATGGTGAAAAACTGAAAGCATTTCCACTAAGATCAGGAACAAGACAAGGGTGCCCACTCTCACCACTCTTATTCAACATAGTTTTGGAAGTTTTAGCCACAGCAATCAGAGAAGAGAAGGAAATAAAAGGAATCCAAATTGGAAAAGAAGAAGTAAAGCTGTTACTGTTTGCAGATGACATGATCCTATACATAGAGAATCCTAAAGATGCTACCAGAAAACTACTAGAGCTAATCAATGAATTTGGTAAAGTGGCAGGATACAAAATTAATGCACAGAAATCCCTGGCATTCCTATATACTAATGATGAAAAATCTGAAAGTGAAATCAAGAAAACACTCCCATTTACCACTGCAACAAAAAGAATAAAATATCTAGGAATAAACCTACCTAAGGAGACAAAAGATATGTATGCAGAAAATTATAAGACACTGATGAAAGAAATTAAAGATGATACAAATAGATGGAGAGATATACCATGTTCTTGGATTGGAAGAATCAACATTGTGAAAATGACTCTACTACCTAAAGCAATCTATAGATTCAATGCAATCCCTATCAAACTACCACTGGCATTTTTCACAGAACTAGAACAAAAAATTTCACAATTTGTATGGAAACACAAAAGACCCCGAATAGCCAAAGCAATCTTGAGAACAAAAAAAGGAACTGGAGGAATCAGGCTCCCTGACTTCAGACTATACTACAAAGCTACAGTTATCAAGACGGTATGGTACTGGCACAAAAACAGAAAGATAGATCAATGGAACAGGATAGAAAGCCCAGAGATAAACTCATGCACATATGGACACCTTATCTTTGATAAAGGTGGCAGGAATGTCCAGTGGAGAAAGGACAGCCTCTTCAATAAGTGGTGCTGGGAAAACTGGACAGGTACATGTAAAAGTATGAGATTAGATCACTCCCTAACACCATACACAAAAATAAGCTCAAAATGGATTAAAGACCTAAATATAAGGCCAGAAACTATCAAACTCTTAGAGGAAAACATAGGCAGAACACTCTATGACATAAATCACAGCAAGATTCTTTCTGACCCACCTCCTAGAGTAATGGAAATAAAAACAAAAATAAACAAATGGGACCTAATGAAACTTCAAAGCTTTTGCACAGCAAAGGAAACCATAAACAAGACCAAAAGACAACCCTCAGAATGGGAGAAAATATTTGCAAATGAAGCAACCGACAAAGGATTAATCTCCAAAATTTACAAGCAGCTCATGCAGCTCAATAACAAAAAAACAAACAACCCAATCCAAAAATGGGCAGAAGACCTAAATAGACATTTCTCCAAAGAAGATATACAGACTGCCAACAAACACATGAAAGAATGCTCAACATCATTAATCATTAGAGAAATGCAAATCAAAACTACAATGAGATATCATCTCACACCAGTCAGAATGGCCATCATGAAAAAATCTAGAAACAATAAATGCTGGAGAGGGTGTGGAGAAAAGGGAACACTCTTGCACTGCTGGTGGGAATGTGAATTGGTTCAGCCACTATGGAGAACAGTATGGAGGTTCCTTAAAAATCTACAAATAGAAGTACCATATGACCCAGCAATCCCACTACTGGGCATATACCCTGAGAAAACCGAAATTCAAAAAGAGTCATGTACCAAAATGTTCATTGCAGCTCTATTTACAATAGCCCGGAGATGGAAACAACCTAAGTGCCCATCATCGGATGAATGGATAAAGAAGATGTGGCACATATATACAATGGAATATTACTCAGCCATAAAAAGAAACGAAATTGAGCTATTTGTAATGAGGTGGATAGACCTAGAGTCTGTCATACACAGTGAAGTAAGTCAGAAAGAAAAAGACAAATACCGTATGCTAACACATATATATGGAATTTAAGAAAAAAAAATGTCATGAAGAACCTAGGGGTAAGGCAGGAATAAAGACGCAGACCTCCTAGAGAACGGACTTGAGGTTATGGGGAGGGGGAGGGGTGAGCTGTGACGGGGCGAGAGAGAGTCATGGAAATATACACACTAACAAACGTAGTAAGGTAGATAGCTAGTGGGAAGCAGCCGCATGGCACAGGGATATTGGCTCGGTGCTTTGTGACAGCCTGGAGGGGTGGGATAGGGAGGGTGGGAGGGAGGGAGACGCAAGAGGGAAGAGATATGGGAACATATGTATATGTATAACTGATTCACTTTGTTATAAAGCAGAAACTAACACACCATTGTAAAGCAATTATACCCCAATAAAGATGTTAAAAAAAAAAAATTCAAGACACAGGTATATGAGATTTTTGAGACAAAAGAGCTGTACATTTTATGACATATTGTCGACAGTTTACACCGTCCGGATCTGAGCGTCATCATGGTGGTGGGTCATGTGGCCACCATTGGTATTTTGATAGGAATTGCATTGAATCTGTAGATTGCCTTGGCAGTATGGTCATTTTAACAATATTGATTCTTAAAATCTAAGAACATGGTATATCTTTCCATATGTTTGTGTCATCTTTAATTTCTTTCATCAGTGACTTACAGTTAATAGTGATATGAACTTACCTCAGAAAACAAGAAAAATCTGAAATAAACATCATAACCTTATATCTAAAGGAAGTAGAGAAAGAATAACAAACAAAACCCAAGTTAGTGAAGGAAATAAATCATACAGATTAGAGAAGAAATAAATGAAATAGAGACTAAAAAAAAAAAATAGAAAAGACAAATGAAGCTAAAAGCTGATTCTTTGAAAGTATACACAAAATTGATAATCCTTTATCCAGACTCATCAAGAAAAAAAGGTAGTGGGTCCAAATCAATAAAATCATAAATGAAAAAGAAATTTCAACAAATACCACAGAAATACAAAGGATCACAAGACTATTATGAACAATTATACACCAATAAAATGGAAAACCTAGAAGAAATGGACAACTTCTTAGAAAGATACAATCTCCCAAGACTGAACCAGGAAGAAGTAGAAAACATGAACACACCAATTACCAGTAATGAAATTGAATCAGTAACTAAAGACTCCCAACAAACAAAAGTCCAGGACCAGGTGGCTTCAGAGTTGAATTCTACCAAACATTTAGACAACAGTTAACACCCATCCTGCTAAAACTATCCCCAAAAAATTTCAGAGGAAGGAACACTTCCAAACTCGTTTTATAAGGCCAGCATCACAATGATACCAAAACCAAGGATATCACAAGAAAAGAAAATCACAGGTCAATATCACTGATGAACCTAGAGGCAAGAGTCCTCAACAAAACACTAACAAATAATTCAATTTGCAACAACATGAATGGACCTAGAGATTATCATATTAAGTGAAGTAAGTCAGATGGAGAAAGACAAATATCATATGATAGCATCTATATATGGAATTAAAAAAATGATATATATGAACTTATTTTCAAAACAGAAATAGACTCGAAGACACAGAAAACAAAGTTATGGCTACCAAAGGGGATAGTGGGGTGGATAAACTAGGAGTTTGGGATCAATGTATATACACTACTATATATAAAATAAACAACAAGGGCCTATTGTATATTACAGGGAACTATATTCATTATCTTGTAATAACCTATAATGAAAAAATATCTGAAATTATTTTTCAGAAATGGATGTTGAATTTTGTCAAATGTTTTTCTGTATCTATTGAGATGATCATATGCATTTTATCCTTTATTTTTTTAACGTGGTGTATCACATTGACAGATTTGTTGATGTTGAACCATTCTTGAATCCCTGAAATAATCCCCACTTGTTCATGGTGAAAAACCATTTTAGGGATTGTTGGAATTGGTTCGATGTTTTGTTGAGGATTTTTGCATGCATGTTCATCAGAAATATTGGCCTGTGATTTTCTTCTATTTTGGCAACCTTCTATGGTTTTAGTTTGGGAGTAATGTTGATCTCATGTAATGACTTTGAAAGCGTTCCTTCCTCTTATACTTTTTGGAAAATTTCGGCATGGATTTTTAGTAATTTTTAATTTAAATTTATGGTAGAATTCACCAGTGATGCCAATGGTTGTAGGCTTTTGTTTGGTGGAGGTTTTTGATTACTGAGTCAATCTCCTTAGTAGTGATTGTTCTGTTCAGATGTTCTATTTCTTTATGATCCATTCTTGGTAGGTTGTATGTTTCTAGGAATTTATCCATTTCTTCTAAGTTGTTAAATGTTTAGGCATTTAATTTTTCATAATAGTCTATTTTGATCCTGTTATTTTGTTAATTGTTTCCAGCTGTTTTGTTAGCTCCTGTGTTCCTTTATTTTTCTCTTACTCACTATTTTTTGTGTGATTTCATGACTTTCTGAAGTAGTATGGTTAGATTTAATTCATTTTATCATACTTAGTATGCATACTTAGTATAAGTATAAGTTTTGGCTCTGTGGTCATCATAAAGTTTATATATAACAACTTATATTTAAAACAATCAGTTCAATTGATATCAACATACATTTTAGCACATTCCAAAGTTCTACATTTTTACTTTCCCCACAACATTTTATGCGCTTTTGATATCACATTTTACAACTTATCTTGTTTATCTCATATCAAATTATTATAGTAACAGTTATTTTTTTGCTACTTTTGTCTTTTATTCTTCATACTAGCTTTCTGTGTGATTAATCCACCACCTTTTCAATAGATTATCCTACGTGTACTATATATTTACCCTTACCAATGAAATTTATTCTTTCATATGTTTTCCTGTTACTAATTAGTGCTATTCGTTTCAATTTATAGAATTTCCTTTGATATTTTTATAAGGCTGGTTTAGTGGTGATGTACTCCTTGCACTTTTGCTTGTCTGGGAAACTCTATCTCTCCTTCAATTCTGAATAAAAATTTTCAATTAGAGTATTCTTGGTTGAAGTTTTTTTTCTCTTAGTGCTTTGAATACAATGCATTTTTGGCCCTCAAAGTTTCTGCTGATTAGTCTTATGGGGATTCCTAGTATGTAACAAGTTGTTCTTCTCTTGTTGATTTAATATTCTCTCATTTTCTTTAACTTTTGACAGTTTCATTACAATGTGTCTTGGTGTCTCTTTGACGTTATCTTCTTAGGAACTGTTTGGGCTTCCTGGTTGTCTGGTCTCCAAATATTTTTTTCCAGTTCTTTCTACTGTATTCTCTTGGTACCTCCTACAATGCAAATTTTGGTCCAGTTGATGTTGTTTCATAAGTCTCTTAGGATTCCTTCACTATTTTTTTTGTGCTCTGATTAACCCAGTTCCACTGTCCTTTCTTCAAGTTCACTGATCATTTCTTCTGCTTCATCTAAACTGTTGTTGAACACCTCTCATTGATTTTTTTAAAAAATTAAATTATTGTATTCTTCAGCTCTGCAACTTTTTAATAAATTTATTTATTTATATATTTTTGGCTGCATTGTGTCTTCGTTGCTGCATGCTGGATTTCTCTAGTTACAGTGAGAAGCCTTTTCATTGTGGTGGCTTCTCTTGTTGTGGAGCACGGTGTCTAGGCACACAGGCTTCAGTAGTTGTGGCACGCAGGTTCAGTAGTTGTGGTGCACAGGCTTAGTTGCTCTGTGGCATGTGGGATCTTCCCAGACCAGGATTCGAACCCATGTCCCCTGCATTGGCATGTGGATTCATAACCACTGTGCCACCAGGGAAGTCCTGAGTTCTGCAACTTTAATTTGGTACTTTTTAGTATTCTTTGTCTCTTTATTGATGTTCTTACTGTGTTCATCAATTCTATTCCCATTAATTCTCTTCTTCATTTCATTAAGGACATTTTCTGAGGTTTTATCTTGTCTTTTCAATTGGAATATATTCCTCTGTTTCTAAATTTTCCTTTTTAATCTCTGTATTGGTTTCTATGCATTATTTAAAACAGCCACCTTGCCCAGCCTTGAAGGAATGGCCTCAGGCAGGACATGAACCTTATTTTTCAACCCTACCCTTGTTCTTTGTTGACTCTCAAATCTTTGTGATAGTTCAAGTAACTTATTTTATTTTTAGTGGTTCCCAGTTGTTGAGGATGTACCAACTCTTGTCAGTGTATCAAGGAGTAGATCTCAGTCAGCACCTAGATTTAAGCTAATTGGAAGCCAGATTCTCAGGCAGCAGCTTTTAAAGAATGCAAATATATACAGTCCTGTGGGATCACAAGTGTAAGTTCATTTTCCACCAGAAATAGGAGATCTAGAAATGTCCATTGCATGGCAGTCACAAAAATCAGGGCACCAGGCAAGTTTACAAGTTCTTTTCAAGGAGATACTGGTGACCTGGAGCAAGGCAGAGGTAAAGCACAAAGGTGCCATCCACTGGTGTCTGTCTTCAGAATGCACCTTAGCAGACCTCTAGATGTATGCCAAACCAGAAGCCTGCCCCTCAGGCTAAAGTCCAAGATAAGTAAATAAGCCTCTTTCACATTAAGAATGGTTGAGTATTTCAGTCTGTTGTCTACACAGTACCTTGGGGTTGGTAGACAGCAAATAACTGTCTCCATTTGTTTCAGTTCCATGCACCCAGGAATACAAGTCCTCATGGCCCCCAGAGCTAGATGATCAAGGGGAATGCCCTGGGCAGCTGCTGCAAAAAACTGGTGCAGCAAACACGTATGTAAATCCCTCTCTAGTAGATATTGACTCTCTGGAGTGTGGCATAGGGAGAGCATGAAGATAGTACCTGACCTATGAGGTATCTGGAGAGGACTAAAATGAGCCCTTACATGTAGGTTTAATTAGAAGCCTACTCTTTGGCTTCAACTGTATCTGTAGAAGATAATGTAATAGAATATAAGCTACAGAAGATAAGCTAATAAGTCTCTTTTGCAGAATGACTGGACATCTTAGTCTGTTGTCTCTTGTTGTACCCTTGAGGTGGTAGCCAGTTAAGAACTCTTTCTCCTTTGGTTATCATTCGGTGGGACCTGCAGCATAAACCCAATGGCTACCAGAGCCATCTGGCCTAGAGGTGTCTCATGGGTGACAACTACAATAATTGGGGTACCAGAGGAGGGCAAAACTTCTTTCTGGGAGATATCTGTGAGTCACAGAAAAAGCACAAAGGTGACATACTCTAGTCTCTGTTTCTTGAGAGTACTTTTGTTGGCCCATAGATATGTGCCAAACCAGAAGCCTGACCCTCAGCCCAAAGCTCCTGGACAAACAAGTAGACACCTTTCACAGAAAGACCAGGGTGTGTTTTAGTGTGCTGTCTATGCAGTGCTTTGAGAATGGTAGCGTGCCTAGGACTATCTCTCTAACTGTTACAGTTGCATGGGACCCAGAAATACAAGCATCCCTGGCTATCAGAATTATGCAATTAAGGGAAGTCCCCTGGGCAGGAGCCACAAAACTCTGGAACTAGATATAAAAGGCAGGGCACCAGTTATATGTAATATTTCCCCTCCCGGAGATACTGGCATTCTGAAGCCTGACAGAGCGAAAGTGCAAAGATAGAGCCCATACTCTGAGGTCTCTTGAAAGTATTACAGTAGTTCTTTAGATATGTGTTTAATTATAACTTGCCCTTCAAGCCACAGCTATAAAGAGCAGCAATTTGTCCTTCTTCACAGAAAAACTGGGCTCCTCAGTCTGTTGTATTTTTTTCTGTGTCCTCATGGTAGTAACACTTTATGAGCTATTTTCCACTGGTTACCATCCTATGGGACACTCGATCATATAAGTCCCACTAGCCACCACAGCCAGGCAACCTAGAGGTGATCCCTGAGTAGCAGCTGCAAAAATCAGGGAGCCAGGGGAGAGTACAAGCTCCTTTTCAGGAGCAAAAAAAAAAAAAGGATAGCACAAAGATGACACCCACCAGACTCCATCCCTGGAAAGTACCCCAGCAGACCCCTAGATGTGTGTTATAATAGATGCCTGCCCTACAGGCCACTTCTTTAAGATAAGCAAATAAATCTCTCTTACATAAAGCTTGGGAGTCTTTTAATTGGCTGCCTCTGTGCTGGGCCTGGGATGAGTAAGTCAGAGCCTGTGAGTCCTTTAAAATCCATTTCTCGTTGTTCTATAACCTTGTGGGTCTTGTGGATGCAAGACCCATCGGTTTTCAAAGCTATGTTTTGGGGACTTATGTCTAAGATATAGGTCTGAAAAGTTAGTGTGACCGATGTAGGAATAAAAACTCTTTTCTCCTTAGGAGGAAGAACTGGGTTTTGAGTTTTCTTTTAACAGTGGGTCACTGTTCTGGGGATGGGGTTTATGGTCAGATTGTCTCAGCCTCTCTTCACCATTAAAATGTAGGGGTTTTCTTTGTATGACCAATGTGAAGGAGTTGTTTAGCTAGTTTTTAGGGTTTTTATAGTAAATTAATCCATATGTAGCTGTAGATTTGGTGAGTCCATGGGAAGATATGAGTTTAGTATCTCCCTATATCACCATCTTGAACGGGAACACCTAAATGAGATTATTTTATTTCTTTTCCAGATATTTCACTGTTAGTATTTTAAAATGCAACTGATTTCTGAATGTTAATTTTATATCATGCATCTTTACAAAATTTGATTATTTCCGACCATTTTTGGTTGAGTCCTTAGGATTTTCTACATATAAGATAATACCATTTGCAGTAAAGACAAACTTACTTCTTCCTTTATGATTCGGATGTCTTTTATTTCTTTATCTTGTCTGTTTATTTTAGCTAGGATTTCCACAACAAACCTCATACTCAACAGTGAAATATTGAAAGCTTTTTCTTTTTTAAGATCAGGAGAAAGACAAGAATGCCGACTCTCACTACTCTTATTTAGCATAGTACTGGAAGTCCTAGCTAGAGCAATCAGGCATACCATACCTTTTATATACAATGTCTCATTTTATCCTCACAACCTATTTAGTTATGAGGTATATTAGCTCCATTTTACAGATTAAGAAACCAAAGTAAAAATAAAATAGTTAATTTTGAGTTGGTTATCAGGGAAGGATTCTTTGAGGAAGTGAAATTCGGTGAGCCAGCCACAAGAAAAAAAAAAAAAAAGAGCATTCAAGGCATAGGATACAACAAATTCAAAAGTTTTGATGTGAGAATAAAATTGGCATATTCAAGGAACTTCAAAAGTTGCAGTAAAGCTGTATCTTAAAGAGTGCATAGTCATAGAATAAATAAGAGAAATATAAAGAAGCTAGGTTATACAGGGCCTTGTGATTATGAGAAAGAGCTGTTCACAAACTGATTGTTTGCTTGTTAGTGTACTTTATTTGTTCATATGTCTGACTGCTCTACTAGGATGTGTGTTCAAGGGCAAGACTCATGACTAACTCATCTTTGTATCCCTAACACTTAACACCGGCATTTGGTAGGCACCCAATAAATATATACTGAATTAAACAAACCATAAAAAAATATTTTGAAGAAGTAACTTGTCAATGAGTCATATTGTGTTAATTAAATCATTTAAAGATTAGTTTCTTTTTTATTGGGGTATAGTTGTTTTACAATGTTGTGTTAGTTTCTACTGTACAGAAAAGTGGAGGTCCCTGTGCTATACAGCAGGTTCTCATTAGTTATCTATTTTATACATATCAGTGTATATATGTCAATCCCAATCTCCCAATTCATCCCACTCCTCACCAAAGATTAGTTTCTTACTAAACCATCATAATAAGCATAAGAAGCATAGGAGAGTTCTGAAAAATGTGTTTTTCTAAAATTATCACTAACATATTTTGGGCAAATATCTTATGCAACTCCAACCCACGTGTCCCTTCTATCCCTTTATTGTAATGGTACATGCAGGGGGACACAACACTGAATCATGCAGATATATGGGGAACACACTTGGATCCTGTTTCACAATTTAAAGATCAGCAGTTGTACTACACCTCAATGAAATTGCAAGGTGGAGGGTTGTCCTGATAGCATTCAGCTTTGCTCTGCATTATCCATCTTACCTTCTGACTTTGAAGGTGCTCATCAATGGCCTCATTTTCAGCAAACTGTTAACAAATCCTCGATAACAGGCTAGTACTTTAGAGTTAATTTTTTTTTAATTTTTATTTTATATTGAAATATAGTTGATTTAAATGTTGTGTTAGTATCAGGTGTACAGCAAAGCAATTCAGTTATACATATACATTTATCTACTCTTTTTCAAATTCTTTTCCCATTTAGGTTATTAGAAAATATTGAGCAGAGTTCCCTGTGCTATATACTAGGTCCTTGTTGGTTATCTACTTTAAATATAGGAGTGTGTATATGTCAATCCCAGACTCCCAATTTATCCCTCCCCCAATTTTCCCCTTTGGTAACCATAAGTTTGTTTTCTAACTAAGTAAGTCTTTCTAACCATAAGTCTAGTTTTCTAAGTCTGTGAGTCTGTTTCTGTTTTGTAAATAACTTCATTTGTATCAGTTTTTTAGATTGTGCACATAAGTGATATCATATGATACTTGTCTTTGTCTGACGTACTTCACTTAGTATGATAATCGCTAGGTCCATCCATGTTGCTGCAAATGGCATTATTTCATTCTTATAATGACTGAGTAATATTCCGTTGTATATATGTGCCACATCTTCTTTATCCATTTTTCTGTCGATGGACATTTAGGTTGCTTTTACATCTTGGCTATTACAAACAGCATTGCAGTGAACATTAGAGTGCATGTATCCTTTCAAACCATGGTTTTCTCTGTGTATATGCCCAGGAGTTCGACAGCTGGATCATATGGTAGCTCTATTTTTAGTTTTTTGAGAAATGTCCATACTGTTCTTTATAGTGGTTGTATCAATTTATATTCCCACCAACAGTGTAGGAAAGTTCCCTTTTCTCCACACCCTCCAGCATTTATTATTTATAGACATTTTGATAATGGCCATTCTGACTGGTGTGAGATGATATCTCATTGCAGTTTTGATTTGCATTTCTCTAATAATTAGTAATGTTTAGCATTTTTTTTCATGTGTCTCTTGGTCATCTGTATGTCTTCTGTGAAGAAATGTCTATTTAGGTCTTCTGCCTATTTTTTGATTGGTTTGTTTGTTTCCTTGATATTCAGCTGCATGAGCTGTTTGTTAATTTTAGAGATTAATACTTGTCGGTCACATTGTTTGCAAATATTTTCTCCCATTCTGTGGGCTGTCTTTTCACCTTGTTTATGGTTTCCTTTGCTGTGCAAAAGCTTTTGAGTCTAATTAGGTTACATTTGTTTAGTTTGTTTTTATTTCCATTACTTTAGGAGACAGATCAGAAAAGATATTGCTGCAATTTATGTCAAAGAGTGTACTGCCTATGTTTTCCTCTAAGAGTTTTATAGTATCCGGTCTACATTTGGATCTTTAATCCATTTTGAGTTTATTTTTGTGTATGGTATTATATAATGATCTAATTTTTCTTTTACATGTAGCCATGCAGTATTCCCAGCACAATTTACTGAAAAAACTGTCTTTTCTCTATTGTATAGTTTTGCCTCCTTGTCATAGATTAATTGACCATAGGTGTGTCAGCTTATTTCTGTTCTATTATATTTCTGTTTTTGTGCCAGTACCATCATTTTTTCATGACTGTAGCTTTGTAGTATAGTCTGAATTCAGGAAGCCTGATTCCTCCAGCTCTGTTTTTCTTTCTCAAATTGCTTTGGCTATTTGGGGTCTTTTGTATCTCCATACAAATTTTTAAAAATTGTTCTACTTCTGTGAAAAACACCATTGGTAATTTGATAGGGACTGCATTGACTCTGTAGGCTGCTATAGGTAGTATAATCATTTAGACAATATTGATCCTTCTAATGCAAGAACGTGGTATGTCTTTCCATCTTTTTATGTGATTGTTTATTTCTTTCATGAGCATCTTATAATTTTCCGAGTACAGGTCTTTTGCTTCCGTAGGTAGGTTTATTACTAGGTAGTTTATTATTTTTCATGTGATGGTACACGGGATTGTTTCTTTAATTTATCTTTCTGATCTTTCATTGTTAGTGTATATAAATGCAACAGATTTCTGTGTATTAATTTTGTATCCCTCAAGTTTACTGAATTCTTAGATGAGTTCTAGTTGTTTTGTGGTAACATTTTTAGGATTCTCAATCTACAGTATCATGTCATCTTCAGTGACAGTTTTACTTCTTGTCCAAATTGGATTCTTTTTAGTTCTTTTTCTTCTCTGATTGCTGAGGCTAGGACTTCCAAAACTATGTTGAATAAAAGTGGCAAGAGTGGACATTCTTGTCTTCTTCCTGATTTTAGAGTAAATGATTTCATCTTTTCACCATTGAGTACGATGTTCGCTGTAGGTTTGTCATATATGCCCTTTATTATGTTCAGTTATGTTCCTTCCATGCTCACTTTCTGGAGGGTTTTTATCAAAAATGGGTGTTGAATTTTGTCAAAAGCATCTTCTGCCTCTATTGAGATGATCATATGTTTTGTTTGTTTGTTTGTTTGTTTTAATTATTTCACACCTTTATTGGAGTATAATTGCTTTGCAATGTTGTGTTAGTTTCTGCTGTATAAAAAAGTGAATCAGCTATATGTGTACATATATCCCCATATCCCCTCCCTGTTGCATCTCTCTCCCACCCTCCCTATTCCACACCTTAAGGTGGTCAAAAAACACCAAGCCGGGGAGGGGGAAGGATAACCTGGGACGAAGTGAGAGAGTAACATTGATATATATACACTACCAAATGTAAAATAGATAGCTAGTGGGAAGCAGCTGCATGGCACAGGGGGATCATATTATTTTTATTCTTCAATTTGTTGATGTGGTGTATTACACTGATTTATTTATGGATATTGAAAAATCCTTGCATCCCTGGGATAAATCCATGCATCCCTAGGATAAATCATAAACATTGTTGTTTATGATGCTTTTAATGTATTTTTGGATTTGGATTGCTAGTATTTTGTTGAAGTTTTTTGTCTATGTTCATCAGTGATACTGACCTGTAATTGTCTTTCTTTTTGTTTTTGTTTTTGTTTTTTTGTGGTATCTTTGTCTGGTGATGGTGGCCTCATAGAATGAGTTTGGGAGTGTTCTTTCCTCTGAGAGTTTTTGGAATAGTTTCCGAAATATAAGTGTTAACTCTTTTCTAAATGTTTGATAGAAATTGCCAGTGAAGCCATCTGGTCCTAGACTTTTGTTTGCTGGGAGCTTTTAAATCACAGTTTCAATTTTAGTACTTGTGATTTTTCTCTTTTTATTTTCTATTTCTTCCTGGTTCAGTCTGGGGAAATTGTATCTTTCTAAGAATTTGTCCATTTCTTCTAGGATTTCCATTTTATTGGTATATAGTTGCTTGCAGTATGTGGTGTCTCTTGTGACCATTTGTATTTCTGTGGTGTCCGTTATAACTTCTCCTTTTTCTTTCTAATTTCAATGATTTGAGCCCTCTCCCTGTTTTTCTTGATGAGCCTGGTTATAGGTTTATCAATTTTGTTTATCTTTGTAAAGGACAACCTTTCAGTTTCACTGATCTTTTATATTGTTTTCTTTGTCTCTACTTCATCTATTTCTGGTCTGATTTTTATTTATTTCCTTCTACCAACTTTGGGTTTTATTTGTTTTTCTTTCTATAGTTGATTTAGGTGTAAGGTTAGGCTGTTTCTTTGGGATTTTCCTTGTTTCCTGATGTAAGATTGTAGTATTTTGTGATTTCCTCTTTTATTTTTTCAGTGATCCATTGGTGTTTAGTAGTATATTATTTAGCCTCCATATGTTTGTGTTTTTCCAGTTGATTTTCTTATAGTTGATTTTTAATCTCATAGATTTGTGGTGAGAAAAGATGCTTGATATGATTTCAATTTTCTAAAATTGACTGAGTCTTACTTAATTTGTGGCCCAGCATGTGACCAATCCTGGGGAATTTTCCATGCGCTTTTGAAAAGAATGTGTATTCCGCTGCTTTTTGATGGAATGTTCTATAAATATCAATTAACTCTCTCTGGCCTAATGTGTCATTTAAGGCCTGTGTTTCCTTATTGATTTTCTGCCTGGAGGATCTCTCCATTGATGAATGTGGGGTGTTAAAGTCCCTCACTATTATTCTATTACTGTCAATTTCTCCATTTACGGCTGTTAGTATTTGCCTCATGTATTAGGTGCTCCTATGTTGGGTGCCTATATATTTACAATTGTTATATCTTCTTCTTGGTTTGATCCCTTGATCTGTATATAGTGTCCTTCTTTTTCTCTTTTAATAGTCTTTATTTTAAAGTTTATTTTGTCTGATATGAGTAGTGTTACTCCAGCTTTCTTTTGATTTCCATTTGCATGGAATACCTTTTTCCACCCCCTAAATTTCAGTCTGTATGTGTCCTTAGATCTGAAGTGGGTTGCTTGTAAACTGCACATATATGGGTCTTGTGTTTGTATCCATTCAGCCAGTCTACATCTTTTGGTTGGAGCATTTAATCTATTTACATTTAAGGTAATTATTGATATGTATATTCTTATTGCCATTTTGTTAATTTTTTTGGAGGTCTGTTTTCTTCCCTTCCTCTCTTGTTCTCTTCCCTTGTGATTTGATGACTAACTTTAGTGCTGTGTTTGGATTATTTGTTCTTTTTTTTTTTGTATATCTTGTAGAATTTGGGTTTGCAGTTACCATGAGATTTTTATATAGCAGTCTATATATAAAACAGATTGTTTTAACTTGCTGCTGTCTTAATTTCAAATGCATTTCCAATGACCCAGCACTCCCATTACTGGACATATACCCTGAGAAAACCATAATTCAAAAAGATAAATGTACCACAACATTCATTGCAGCACTATTTACAACAGCCAGGACATGGAAGCAACCTAAATGTCCATCAACAGATGAATGGATAAAGAAGATGTGGCACATATATACAATGGAATATTACTTTGCCATAAAAAGGAATGAAATTGAGTTATTTGTAATGAGTTGGATTGACCTAGAGTCTGTCATACAGAGTGAAGTAAGTCAGAATCATAAAAACAAATACCATATGCTAATGCACATATATAGAATCTAAAAAAAATGGTACTGATGAATGTAGTGGCAGGGCAGGTATAAAAACACAGATGTAGAGAATGGACTTGAGGACACAGGGGGAAGGGGAAGCTGGAACAAAGTAAGAGAGTAGCATTGACATATATTCACTACCAAATGTATAAATGGGAAGCTGCTGCATAGCACAGGGAGATCAGCCTGATGTTTTGTGATGACCTAGAGGAGTGGGATAGGGAGGGTGGGAGGGAGGCTGAGAAGGGAGGGGATATGGGAATATATGTATACATATAGCTGATTTACTTTGTTGTACAGCAGAAACTAACACACCATTGTTAAGCAATTATACTCCAATAAAGATGTAAAAAATTTGTTTCCAATATCTTGCTTTTGTACTCTCCTCTTCTCATGACTGCTAGTTTTGATATCAGATTTTTGTGCAGATGATTTCCTACCTTTACTGTATGTTTGCCTTTACCAGTGAGCTTTCCCATTCATAATATTCTTGTCTCTAGTTGTGGCCTTTTCATTTCTGCCTAGAGAAGTTCCTTTAGCATTTGTTGCATAGCTGGTCTGGTGGTGCTGAATCCTCTTAGCTTTTGCTCCTCTGTAAAGCTTTTGATTTCTCCATGGAATCTGAATGACAGTCTTGCTGTGTGGAGTAATCTTGGTTGTAGGTTCCTCCCTTTTATCACTCTAAGTATATTGTGCAAATACCTTCTGGTCTGCGGAGTTTCTGCTTAAAAATCAGTTGATAAACTTATGAGGGTTCCCTTACATGTTATTTGTTGCTTTTCCCTTGTTGCTATTAACATTTTTTCTTTGACTTTAATTTTTGTCGGTTTGAATACTATGTATCTCAGCATGTTCCTCCTTGGGTTTATCCTGCTTGGGACTCTGTGTTTCCTGGACTTGGATGACTTTCCTTTCCCATGTTAGGGACATGTTTGCTATTATCTGTTCAAATATTTTCTCAGTCCCTTTCTCTTTCTCTTGTCTTTCTGTCACCCCTATAATGTGAATGTTGATGTGCTTAATGTTGTCCCAGATGTCTCTCAAACTGTCCTTATTTCTTTTCATTCTTTTTTCTTTATTCTTTTTTTTTTTGCAGCAGTGATTTCCACCATTCTGTAGTGCAGGTCACTTTTCCGTTCTTCTGCCTCATGTATTCTGCTATTGTTTCCTTCTAGTGTATTTTTCATTTTGGTTATTGTATTGTTCAACTCTGTTTGTTTTTTCTGTACACCTTCTAGCTCTTTCTTAAATATATCTTTTATCCTCTCAATCTATGCCTCCATTCTTTTTCTGAGATCTTGGATCATCTTTCTATCATTATCTTGGAATCTTTTTTGTATAGATTGCTAATCTCCACTTACCTTTGTTCTTCTGGGGTTTTATCTTTTTCCTTCATCTAGGAAGTATTATTCTCCCATTTCATTTTTTTTAACTTTCTGTGATTTTGGTTTCTGTTCCACAGGCTGCAGGGGTGTAGGTTTTCATGCTTCTGCTGTCTGCCCCCTGGTTGTTGAGGCTGGTCTAAGGGGCTTGTGCAGGCTTCCTGGTAGGAGGGACTGGTTTCTGCCCACTGGTGAGAGGAGCTCGGTCTTGTCTCTCTGTTGGGCAAGACCGTGTGAATTGGTGTGTTTTGCAGGCAGTTATAGGCTCAGAAAGGCTTTATTCAGCCTGTCTGCTGATGGTTGGGGCTGTGTTCTTACCCTGTTGGTTGTTTGGCCTGAGGCATTCCAGCACTGGAGCCTACAGGCTGTTGGGTGGGGCAAGGTCTTGGTGAGAAAATGGCTGCCTCCAGGCGGATTCACAACAATGAGTACTCCCCATAACGACCTCCGCCATTTTCTTTGTTCCTGCAGTGAACCACAGCTGCCCCCTGCCTCTGAAGGAGACCCTTCAATATCAGCAGGTAGGTCTGGCCCAGGCTCTCACAAGGTCACTTCTTTTTCACCTGGGTCCTGGTGTGCACAAGACTTTGTGTGCACCCTTCAAGGGTGGAGTTTCTGTTTCCCACAGTCTTGTGGAATTCCCACCCCTCTCTGGCCTTCAAAGCCAGATGTTCTGGTGCTCCTTATCCCAGTGCCAGACTCCTAGTCTGGGGATTCTCACGTGAGGCTCAGAACTTTCACTCCTGTGGGAGAACCTGTGTTATAAAATCATTTTCAACTTTGTGGGTCACCCACCAACAGGTATGAGATTTGATTTTATCATGATTGCACCCCTCCTACCATCTCATTGTGGCTTTTTTTTGTCTTTTGATATAGGATATCATTTTTGGTAGGTTCAGGCATTTCTTGATCAATGGTTTCTCAGCCATTAGTTGTGATTTTTGTGTTTTTTTGAGGGGGGTGAGCTCACGTCCTTCTCTGCCATCTTTTATCTGCCCTTCTCCATTGCTTACAGTTTTTCTTAATGAATGTCCACAATTTTTCTAAAAGAAGCTACCTATTCTCCACTGAAGCCTTATGAATCAGAGGAAAGCACCAATTGCTTTGTCAATTGTAATACACTCTGTGTGACTCAAGTTTCAGATGAAGAAAAAAGAAACAACTTCAGATATTTTAATCAGAAAGAGATTTAATTCAAGAAACGGCACTTAATACATTTTTGGAAAGACTTGATGTTTGCCTTTTCACTAGAACAGCAGGACTCAGAACAACGTAGAAACACGAAATTACCAGAGGAACTCCTACTTCTATCATAATCAGAAAAGTGGGGATCCAGTTAGTCTCCAGTGAACTTGTTGTTTTGATGATTACATTGCTATTGCTATAATCCAGAGAACAGAGATCCACAATTAGGTGGCCACCACCAACAGGATTACCATCATATCTGCCTCCTGACAACCATGAATCTAATGACCTAACACAGGAATGCTGCTTCAATGAAAAACCTAATATCTCCACAACTGTGCTTGCCAGCAGAAATGGGAAGATGGCTTCTACCTTCAGCTTTCTGAATCTCACATGAATACATGTAATTGGCAGAAACTAGTTTCTATCTAGATTCTTAGATAGAAAAGAGTTTGGTCAATGATATATATTATTTTTAATAAAATTTTAGAAGTTTTTGATTTACAGAAAAGTTGCAGAGATAGTATAGAGAATTCCTTTATATCTTGCATCCAATTTTCACTATTGCTGACATCTTGCATTAATATGGTACAGTTGTCACAGTTAATGCACCAATATTGATACACTGTTATTCTCTAGATTCTACACTTTATTTGAATTTCCTTAGTTTTTACCTAATGTCTTTTTCCTATTCTGGAGTCCCATCCAGAGTATCACATTTCATTTAATGGTCATGTCTCCTTAGGGTTCTCCAGTCTGTGATGGTTTCTCAAGCTTTGTTGTTTTTGATGACCTTAAGAGTTCTAAGAAGTATTGGTCAGTTGTGTTGTAGATTGTTCTTCAATGCCTGTTTGTCTTGTTTTCTTCTCATGATTAGACAGGTTTTGAAGATGAATACGAAAGAGATGAAGTGCTGTTCTCAACACATCATATCAACGGTAACTTATATCAACATAACTTATGACTGTTGATATTGACCTTGATCAGTTGGCTCAGGTAATATTTGTCAGGGCTGTCAGCTATAAAATTACTCTTTTCCCACTCTCAATGCTGTACTTTTTGGAAAGAAATTACTATGCAATACTCACACTTAATGAAAGGGGAGTTATTTTCCAATTTTATGAGAGTAAAGTATATACAGAAAATTTTTGCATTCTTCTGAATGGGGGATTTATATCTTCTCTTGCATTTTTAATATTAATCATTTATTGATTTATATTGGTAGTATTTCATACTATTATTTTTATAATAATATGTTGGATTATAAACCAATAATATTTCAATACTTTATTTTGCTGCTCAAATATTTTCAGCTTTGGCTCATAGACAGTATTTGGATTTTATGTTCCTCTGTCCCTTTGATGTATTCCCATCATTGTGTGAGTTTGTTTTTTGTTTGTTTGTTTGTAACAATTCCTAACTTTACAAGATGCTCCAGGATCATTTTATTTATTTCCTGCCTCCATGATAGAATCAGCATTTCTCCAAAGAGTCCCAATTTTTTTTAATTGAAGAATGGTATTAGAAACCAAAATCTGTATACTAGGAGAGTGCTAGTTGCTGCTGGTATGTAATTGCTTCTAGGCCCTCTCAGCTGACAGAGAAGGGAAATATGTGTGTATATAAACATTTCTGTGTTTATAAATGTATCTATAAATATTTATATATGTAACCATTTGTATCCATATTAAGCTAAACATATTGATGTCTTCACCTCTAATACAATACCACTTAGAGTGTATATTCCCTTGTTTGTATGTAACTTAAAAGTCCAAAAGTAAAAAAAAAAAAAGAAAAAGCAGGCTTCCCCTAACTGTCACCTATGTACTTTTTGTTAATTTATATTATTCATGTATAGTGGTTTCAGAATTGTTAATCTGTACTTATTTGAAAAACAACTTTATCACCTAGATATGGTGCTTATCTATGGTTCCTTTTATTTTTTGCTCTTTCAGTCTTCATTCATTTCCAAAATTACTTATTCAGCACCTCTTTATCCGCATTTATTCCATGAATTTATTTCATACCTTTGTAACATATGTAGATGCCTTTTTCACAATCCACATTTCATCCCAGAATCCCCTGACCTCCTAATTATTTTTTTTAATTTACTTACATTAAGGTTCACAACATTGTGCTATAGAGGTCCATGGGTTTTGACAAGTGCATAGTATCATGTATACACCATAACTGTACCACTAATATTAGTTCTCCTTCCCTGAAACAAATCCTCTGCACTTCCCTTTATCACACATTACTTCCTCCTTGAACCCCTGGCAACTACTGATTTGTTTTCCCTCCTTACACTTTTGCCTTTTCCAGAAGTCATATAAATAAAATTATAGAGTATGTAGCATTTTCTATGTTCTTTTTCTTAGAAGTGTCTTTCAAGATTATGTGGATTTATAGTTTACTCTTTTTATTTGTAAATAGCATTCCATTGTATGGATGTATCATAGTTTGTTTATCCATTCACCTATTGAAGGACTCCTGGTTGTTTCCAGTTTGGAGTAACCAAAAAGCTGCTAACATAAACTTTTTGTGTTCAGGCTTTTGTGTGAACATGTTTTCAATGCCCTTGGGTAAATACCTAGGAGTGAGGTTCTTGGGTCATATGGTAAAATGAGGTTTTATCTTTATAAGAAACTGCTAAATTATCTTCCAAACTATCTGTGTCATTTACATTGCCACCCACAATAAATTAGGGTTCCTGAGGGTCCACATATTGATAGCAATCGATATTGTCAATTTTTTGAACTTCATCAGTCTAATTGGTATGCAGTGGTGTCTCCTTATTTTTTGGATATTTTTTCCCTAGCTTTCTAACCTCTACAGTATAGAAATACACATTAGAAAGAAGGTGGAATTGATTCTTAGTGCCAATCTACTACATTTACAGGAGGTATCTTGAGTTGATTGAGGCTACAAAGAGAGCAAGTGGGAAAGCTATTTACCTCATTCAACATTTTTTACAAAGCTGGTACTAATACTAATCCATATATACAGTGTAATATTGCTCAAATGAAAATCAAAGTTTAAACACCACAGCGAAAAAAATACCATTTGACCTACCTAACTCAAAAAAGTATTTTTAAGCACCTGCTATCCACAAGCTATTGTGTGAGGCACTGCAGAAAATTCAAGGATGACCGACTATGAAAGAATTCTGGCCTCTTAAGAAGTCTATACATTTTTCTTCTTCTAGGAAGTCTTGCTTGATAAACTTCTTTTCTTCATTCTATTGCAGCGGTCCCCAAACATTTTGTCACCAGGGACTGGTTTCGTGGAAGACAATTTGTCCAAGGATAGGGGAGTGGTTCAGGCAGTAATACGAGTGATGGGGGAGATGGTTCAGGAGGTAATGTGAGTGATGGGGAGCAATGGGTAGTGGCAGGTGAAGCTTCCCTCGCTTGCCCACCACTCACCTCCTGCTGTGCAGCCCAGTTCCTAACAGGCTGTGGACTTGTACCAGCCCATGGCCTGGGGGTTGGGGACCCCTGCTCTATTGGGTTACATGTTCCTCCTATTTGTACACACATAATTTGATAAATATGGAGTAGTAGAAAGGACATGAGCAGTGCCATATTTTAATCCAGTTGCCATGTTTTATAAGCCACCATGGTTGCCATGGTTTACAAGCTCTGTGACATTGCCTAAGGTTCCTTAATCTCTATGGATTTCTGTTTTCTCATTTTTGAAATTTGAATAATATTACATTTATGTCTAATGTATTTAAATATGAGCTTAATGTGCTTAATGCATTTAAAGTGAACAGCATACAGTATGTGTTCAGTAAAGGTAACAATTAGTAATATCTGCTAGGGGGCTAATCTAGTACACAAAATCTCTAAGTTAAAAGGTACATTGCAGAAAGGATTCATAAGCATCAGTTAAAAGATACATTGGAGGAGGGATTCAGAGAAAGCAATGATCCCATTTAGTAAAGATGATCAGGTAGAGTTTCATGGAGTAATTAGGATTTCATCTTAGCCTTGAGATATGGATAGAATTCCAACAGATGAAATCTGGAAGGATGGTATTCCATAAAGAAGCACCCTCTCTAAAAAGACATTATTTTGTATAGGGGTAAAAGGAAGTTGGACAGTGATGTTTCCAATGTGTTTTAGGAAGAAATGTTTCTCATTAATTTTACTTTTGCAAACTACCACCATTGATGACATATACATAGTATATGTGGAAACAAATAGAACCAAAGAATATTACAGAAAACAAGGGAATATTATACACCTAAAATTTTGGAATATGAGAGGGACAAAGATTGGCTTCAGTAATTATTCTGAGATTAAATCCAGCATTTAAGATGTTTACAGCTAAAAGTCACCTCTCATTATTTGTGGTGCACAAAGCACATTGTTTTCAAATGCTAACTTGTTTACTGCCCGGCTACATAGTCCCCTTTTCCAGAAATGTTAGACAATTTTGGAAAGTAGCAGATCAAGCAAGACATCTTTTCTTTCCAGAGGCTAGCCAACAGCTTAGAGCACTGAATTCCTAAGGCAGTCAGAAGCTCAGGTGTTTCTTGCAGGAATTTACCCAAATAACTCACCAGCCTAAAAAAAATAATTTCATTTTAGTTAGCCTGGGATGATTTGAAATGATCTCTATCTTGTGGGTCCATATTTTGGAACCAATCTGGAGAAGTCTGAAGTTAACAGTGGTAACTACCCATTCTTACCTGAAGCAGTCCTGCAGCACACATTATATTGTGTATATATATATATATATATATATATATATATATATATTTATTTATTTATTTATTTTTGGCTGTATTGTCTCTTTATTGCTGAGCACAGGCTTTCTCTAGTTGAGGCAAAGTGTGGCTACTCTTCATTGCAGTGCACAGGTTTCTCATTGTGGTGGCATCTCTTGTTGTGAAGCATGGTTTCTAGGAGCACAGACTTCAGTAGTTGTGGCATGTAGGCTCAGTAGTTGTGGCTCAGGCTCAGTTGCTCTGAAACATGTGAGGTCTTCCTGGACCAGGGATTGAACTCGTGTCCCCTGCATTGGCAGGAGGATTCTTAACCACTGCGCCACCAGGGAAGTCCCTACATTGTTTATTTAATCCATTCCCCTTCTTTACAACTTAATTACTTAATTACAAATTATCTCACCAAATTCCACCCATGTGTTTGTGCTAATATCTAAGCCATAAACTCCAGATGTAAAATATATGTTCCTTTTGGACTTACCTCTGAGCAGCCCCTTTGCAATAAAAAATCATCATTTTATTTATAATACTTTTGCCTCAAGTTTCACTAGTCAAATGGCAGTCTCCAAATTATAGAGTGTCTAGGGACACATTTAATACATGGCTGTGTTCTTAAATAAAGTGCTTTGATAGTTTTTGTGGACCAAAGATTAAAACTTATATTCCCTTTAAAAATTAACTTTAAAAAATGGGAAAAAGTCATTGTATTCCAAACTGACTCTCAGGAGAACATAAATATGCAACCCACCATCGTGTCATGAGATGCGAGATATTTAAAATATTAACACACTTCATTTGATTCTAAGAGCTCTGGATACATAAGACTAACAGATGTACTTGGATAGGTGATTTTTTTCTCAGAGAATACCTTCAATAACTGTATCTTTGATTTTAGCACAATCAAAACTAAAGATGATAGAAGATAGATAGACTGAGAGAAGAATGAAAAATTAAGTTGGAAACTGGATAATAAAAATTTAAGTGTTGCTTTTTCTCTTTCTACTTTGCTAATTTTCTTTATTTATAAAGAAAGCATTTATTTATTTCAGAATTGAGAAAAATGTGAAATAAAATTTATTTATTTTATTGCAGAGAAACACAAAACTCTAGTAGGACAGATACAAAAGGTGTGATGGCCTGAAATTACCTTTAGATGTGTCCTTAAATGGCAAACTTCTGCTTCTTACTAGTCTTGACTCAATGTACTTACACTATTTTACTACTGATAAAAGTAAGAAGAGGAGGTAATAAAGATTAATTTAAAAACAAGACTGAGGGCTCATTTCACATTTCCTAGGAGAATATCTCCTCTCCAGGAATAGATGTAGAAAGATAACATAAATCTTCTTAAAGTCAGGAGGCTACTGTGATCTGTTTGCTTGAACTTCCAAGGCCAGGAAGTAGTCCACACTTAGGAGATTTGGGCAGCCATTTTTTATGACATTGGTAACATTGAACTCTGGTCCATTTTCCAAGTGACCCAAAAACCTGCTACCTTTGAATGGGGCACAAAATAAGAGAAGACTCTGCAACAGGTTCATGTTGCTTTGCAAGCTGTTTTGCCACGTGGGCCATATAGATTGAATGTTGCTTGAAGTGTCAGTGGCAGATAGGGATGCTGTTTAGAGCATTTGGCAGACCCAATAGGTAAATTGTAGTGCAGATCCATAGATTTTTAGAGCAAAACCTTGCCATCTTTTGTGGATTACTATTTTCATTTTGAAAAATAGCTCTTACCTGGCTACTGGGCTTTATTAGAGACTGAACACTTAAACATGGGCCATCTACTTACCATGCGACCTGAGCTGCTCATCATGAACTGGGTTTTAGCTGACCCACCAAGACATAAACTTTGATGTGCACAGCAGCAATCTATTAACAAATGGAAGTGATATATACATGATCAGGCATGAGCAGACCCTGTAGGCACAAGTAAGTTATTTGAAGTTACTCAAATGCTATGGGCCTCACTCCTGGCACCAGAATCTGTATCAGTCGGGATTCTCCAGAGAAAAAGATTCAAAACAATGCATGTATATATAAATCATATATATATATATATATATATATATATTTGTGTGTGTATGTCTATATATATATAGAAAATATATAGAATTTTATATATATATATATATATACATACATATATATATAGAAATTGGCTTATGCAATTATGGAGGCTGAGATCTGCAGCTGGAGACCTGGGGGTGACAGTGGTGGAGTTCCAGTCTGAGTCTAAAGGCCTGAGAACTAGGAGAGCTAATGGTATAAGTTCCAGTCTGAGTCAGAGTCTAAAGACAAGAGAAGATTGATGGCTCAGCATCAAGACAATCAGGAAAAGAGAGAATTCTTTCTTACTCAGTCTTTTTGTTCTATTCAGTCCTTCAATGGATTGGATAATGCCCACTCACATTGGGGAGAACAATTTGCTTTACACAGTCTGCTGAGTCAAATGTTAATCTCATCTAGAAACACCCTTACAGACACATCCAAAAATAATGCTTAACCAAATATCTGGGACACATCAAATCAACCATCACAGTCACAACTCAGAAAAGAATCCTTCTAACAGTGCTGGTTTTCTTTCTCTCCTTTACCTAAACAGCTCAATGAATTCAAAGTCAATTACCAGACACCACTGCACTCTCCATCTGATACTTGTTTCAGATGGAACCCTTCAGATAGATAAGCTCTTCCTCTTTATTATTCCTGACTGCCCAAAGTGACAAATGGCCTATCCTAGTGAATTGGGAGTTCTGGTGGAATGCTAACTTGCTTTATATATCCCTTTCACCATTTGAAATATTCTAGTTCATAGAAATGTGCTAGTGCATCAAATTTGTCAAGATCATTATAAATAAGTAAATACAGAGAATCTATCACAGATTAAAGGAGACTAAGTATCGAATATATATAAAAAAATAAAAGCAACATGGGAAATATTTTAGATTGTATCCTAGAACAGAAAAAAATAAAATAGCAAAAGAAAAAAAAAGTAAATTTCATATCAAGTCTGTATTTTTTTGTTTATTTTACTGGTATTGTATGAATATTAATTTCTTAGTTTTGATAAATGTATTATGGTTACATAATATTTGAAAACCAAAACAAAGGAAGAGTAATTCTCCAATATTTTATCTTCTACCTACTGATGTTATAACTCTGTGTTTCCCTTGGGCAAATTTCTATGTTCAGTCCAGAAATTTTATCTGGGTTTCAAATTTAATATCTTAAGTAAATAAATAAATTAATAAATAAATGAATATCATTTCAAAAGGTTTACTAGAGATATTTTTAAAGAAAACTGAGAAAAGCAGTATTTTATAGTAAAAATATCAGGATTTGGAGAAAGTCACTCTGATTTTGCATTCCATATCCATTTTTTATCCACGTTTGTTGAGGAAATTGTGTCAACTCTAATCTTTTGTTTCTCCATTTAAAAAAATGGTGATGATAAAACAACCCGCCTCACAAGTTTTCTAATGAAAATCAAATGTCAATGTGTTTAAAAGCGCTCTGTAAAGTGGTAAGTTCTATGTAAATGCTGCCTATTATTCTTGTCAATCTGCAGTTTTCTCCAGTTCAGTCATGGAGAAGCCCATTTCACTGTCAAATTTTGGAACAATTTTTTTAATGCACATAATATTTATAGCTATAATTAGTGGTGTATAAGAGTAAGTGCACCCACAAGTGATTAACAGCATCTACTAGGGGCTTTGAGGGCAAAATTGCACACTTGTATCTTATTTTAACGGTGCAATTAACTGCCTACAAAACTAATTGAAGACATAAAAAGAGAAAAATTGGGCTCAGTTAAGACCTCAATGCCATCACTCTAATCTCCTTTGCATTAAAGAATGGCGCCTTCAAATGGGACCTCACCTTTCTTCTAATCTCCCTTGCATTAGAGAATAGAGTATTCAAATGGACCCTCTCCTTGATTCTACACGCTGCTTAGAAAGAACATAATTGATCCACAGCTGCTGTTCTCCAGAAACAAGAGTCTTTAGGGAAATTCAATAAATTTTAATGTACGGAAGCTCCAGTCACAAGATGTAAGAAATGTCTTCATCAAAAGTGCCTGGACTCAGAAAACCTTCTTTCATTCCCTAAAAAAACACATCATAGTCACTAAAAATAAAATATAAACAAAATCAAAATTGAAGTTAGAAAAAAAATGTTTCAATTTCAGTTCCACTACCTCTTAGCTGGGTAATCTTGGACATGTTTCTTTACCACAAGAGCATTAACTTCCTTCTATGTAAAATGTAATCAAAAGACTAACCTTGCTGAATTGTTGTAAAAATGAGATAATATATATGAAAATATTTTTGTAAACAAATATCACTGTGTGAACAGGTTATAGTCATTCATTTGTCTGTACACAGGGCCTTTTCTATCCTAAGGGTTTTTTTTTTAAACAGGCCCTCCAAAGAGGCAGTATTTTTCTTGATACCCAGAGACGAGTTCTGAGAGTGACTCATTCCATTCCCAGAATTCCAATTATGAGTATTTAGCTCTGAACCTAAAAGAAATGGGAATGAGAATATGGTGTCAGATCCAAAGTAACTATCACTTCAAAGCACTAAAAAATATTACTTACATCCAAAAACACCATGTAGATACTTCCTATGTCTGGTACATCATATATTCAGTAGAAAAGAGACATCAATTTTCACCCTATAACAGGCAGATGCACCCTATATGTGCTTCAAGTGGTTTCTATACTGGAATAAATAAACCTTATATATCATATTCTTTAGCACTTATTTTCCAGGTGGAAAAACTGAGGCCTAGAAAGATTGAGTGGCTTTCTCATGTCAAATTTTTTCTTAGAGTTGGGACCAAAATGCATATTCCTTGACATTCTATAAGAAGCTCTTTCAAGACAGTAAGATCTGCTCAGTGTGTTCGAATTGCTTCAATCTAAGGCTTTTACCACTAGAAAGGAAACCATGTTTTCTATCTTGGTTTAGTCCTAGGCTAGAAAAATGCTCTGCTGATTGTTGTATCTTTCCTGGAAAATCATTTTATTGGATAATTTGGCAGCGATATCACCTCAAGACAAGAAAAGGCATATACAAGTATTTTATAAATTGTAAAGCCTATAGATACTACAACTACTACTACTAATTATAGTAATAAACCACTTATTGAACCTTTTTTTGTCCTAGGCACTATGCAACTAATTTTAATTAATGACCTCATTTAATCCCCAGAAAATCCCAATGAGGCAGATACTATTTTTATCCCAACTAATTAGAGAAGGAAATTGGCTCTCATAGATATTAAATAACTTACCTAAGAGCCTACAAAAAATGTAGAGGTTACAAACTCTTTCTAATTAAGGCTTAGTAATATTAATCAGATGGATAGATAAGTGAATGAATGGATAGGTGGGAGGAAGGATTGATGGATGGGAGGATAGACAGAAAATGTTTCTGTAGTTGTATTTAATAAATGTCCATAAATTTGTATATTGTTGATTGTGTGATTGATTCAGTTACTAATGGATTCAGAGAGGAGATGAAGCTTACTTTTCTCTTATTCTTACACAGGACCAAACATATATACACGGTGAGGTAACAGTTACATAAAGTGTAATTTGGAACTCTTGAAAGATAATTGCTAAGGAATCTCCCCTCTGTCTCATTCCATATGTCTATATTCAGAAGTAATATTAAAAATATTTACAACAGATGATAGGCAGGTACTTACCAAAAAAGAATTTGACATAGGCTGTAGATCTGGAACTGGATCTTGGAACACCGCCAGCCTATCACACAATTATCCTTTTGTTGCTGGATCCTGAGAAGTTTCCAGTGACCCAGGAGAAGTGCCTAGTTGACCTGGACAGCATTAGTAGTCTGGAGAATTGTGTATTACCAACTAGTACAGAAGTATTTCAAATTATTTTAGCTATTGATATAGCTGTACTGATGTGTACTGGCTGAATATTATCTCTGTCTATTGCATAAGGTAGAGTGTCCCATTTCATTATGAGAATCTAGGCTTAGAATGTCAAGAAAAGTGACTTAGACATTGAAGGGGAGGGAATTAACTTAGAACTTTTCCTGGGAGGAGTTTTAGGAGAGGATGAGGCATTAGAAAATAAAATAACATTAGATATGATAAAAGAGGTCCAGAATGGGGAGATGTAGGGAGCAAAGACAAATATTTCTACTCAGTTACAGTTTCACCAGAGGGAGATCTTGCTCATTTCTTTCCTTCAAGAGTACCTAGAGCTTAAAAAATGAGAAATGGAGGGGGCAGGAGATGGTGATATAAGCACAATACTCCCTGAAATTCATATTTTGCATAGTCCTTCTTTAGGCATATCACAGTGTTTCAAGGAAGGCCAAGGAGAACATTTCTCTTCCCCAATTTCCTCTTCTCTTAGGAAGTTGCACTAAGAATCATAGAGAATTGCTGCTTCCAGACTTTTGTAAAATGTTTTATATACTGAGTTGTGAAAGAATTCAGAAACCATTTAGTCCACAACCCTTCTTTTACAGCCTTAGAGAAAAGAAAGTATCAAAATTCAGACAATTAGCAATTGGCAGAACCCAGACAACAATCAAGGTGTTTTAAATCCTAATCTATTTGGCTTTCTTACTACTCCATGCAGCATCTCCCTGAAAAAATTTTCAAACCTGTCACTTGCAATTTACTGTTATTCCCATTCCCAATGTTCTCTGTGGCGGTGGACTACACTACCTTTTCAGTCCAACGGTCGAACTCCATAAGTTTTAAGGCAGTTTTGATAGATATAGCCCTAGCTCTAAGGCAATTTGTAAAAGTGACCTCTAATATTCTAACCCGATTCCACAGTATCCCAGCAAACTCTTGAATGACTGGCGTCCATTTTCAATCATTAAGGCAGCATGAAATTCTACCCTAGAAAACAAGCATTCTAAGTTTAAATTTGATTGATGATTTTCATACCTTATATAAACACACCTTTACTTCAGATAGTAAACTGTAAATTGGAAGGTCATGAAGAAAAGGGGGTTTGGTAAATGAGAACTAAACAAATGTCACAGTGTACAGTGTTATTAATAGATACCCATTGTTAACACTACAGTAGTTACCAAATCTATATGTTGGGAGATAAATGGTATTTTTCTGTGCTGTCTGTCAGAATTTTACAAATCTCAGATTTAATATTCCTATGAAAATTTACTGCACTACTGTGAGTATCATAGTTAGAATATTTTATGTCTTTCATCACCATATTCATTACCTAATGCTTGACTTGAAGTTAGAATCTTGACCACAACAATTTTCCATATTAAACCCACATCTCAAACATAAGTCAGTAATGATATCCAGGCTAAATTGCCTATGCTCAAATTAACAACTTCTTTTTTGTACTTTATTTAACTATAATAATAGCAAGCATTTGTGTATTTATAATGCTTAAAGTTATAAAATTGGGTTTCATATACATTATTCCCAACATCCCATATTTTTTAATTTTAAAGTATATTAAGCTATAATTCACATATCTTAAAATTTATCCTTATAAAGTATACAGTTCAGTGGATATTAGTATACTTATATTTTTGTATAACCATCACGATTATTTAATTCAAGAACATTTTCCTCACCCCCAAAATAAATTCCATACCCATTAGCAGTCACTTTCCATCTGCCCCATCCCCCAGCCCCTGAACACCAATGATCTACTTCCTGACTCTATGAATTTAACTATTATGTACATTTTGTATAAATGGAATCATACAATATGTGGGGTTTTGTGTATGGGTCCTTTTGCTTCGCACAATGTTTTTAAGATTTATTTATGTTGTAGCATGCATCATTGATTTATTTATTTTTAGTACCAAATAATATTATTTTGTATGGACATACCACATTTTTTAATCCATTAATCTCTTCGTGGACTTTTAGGTTATTAGGAAAAATAGCTATGCTATGAACACTCACTTACAAATTTTTGTATGAGCACATACTTTTATTTATCTTGGGCATACATTTAGAGGGGAATTACTTTGTCACATGGTAACACTATGCTAAACATTTTAAGAAACTGCCAGATTGTTTTCCAAGGGGGCTAAAACACTTTGTATTCTCATCACTAGTGTACAAGGATTCCAGTTTCTCCACACCTTTGCTAACCCTTGTTATTATAGCCATTATATCTATATCTATTATCTAGATATTATATATTTATAAAATGTAATAAATATATATTATATATATATAGCTATTATAGCTTGGTGTGAAGTGAGGTCTCCTTTTTGTTATGAACACAAATGTGTTTCCATTTATTTGCAGCTAACTGATTTCTTTCAACAAAGTTTTATAGTTTTCATTGTACAAGTCTTTTGCTTCCTTGGTTTATATAAAAGTATTTTATTCTGTCAAATGCTATTGTAAATGGGTTTATTTTCTTAATTTCCTTTTCAGATTATTCATTGTTAGTGTAGAGAAATGCAGATGATTTTTGTAAGTTGATTTTGTAACCTGTTTCTTTTTTAATTCATTTATTAGTTCTAACAGTTTTTTTTTTTTTCTAATGGAATCTTTAGTGTTTTCTACTTATCATTTGCATACAGGGAAATTTTATTCTTTCTTTCTGATTTGGATTCCTTTTATTTCTTTTTCTTGCCTAATTTCTCTGGCTAAGACTTCCAGTATTATGTTGAATACAACTGGCAAGAGTGGACATTCTTGATTTGTTCCTGATCTTAGAGAAAGTGCTTTCAGTATTCCACCTCTGAGTATGATGTTAGTTGTGGGCTTGTCATATTTGGTCTTTTTAATGTTGAAGTAATTTCCTTCTATTCTTAGTTTGTGGAGTGTTTTTTTGTCATGAAATGGTGTTGAATTTTGTCAGATGCTTTTTCCACATCTATTGAGATGATCGTGTGATTTTTATCCTTTGTTCTGTTAATGTGCTGTATCACACCAATTGATTTTTATATATTGAACCATGTTTGCACCGCTAGGATAAATTCTACTTAATCATAATGAATGATTCTTTTAATGTGCTATTGAATTTTGTTGGCTAGTATTTTGTGGAAGAGTTCAATATTATGCATCTATATTCATTAGGGATATTGGCTTATGTTTCTTCTATTATAATGTCATCCATACTATGTTGGGTCCTGTCAGAGCCCTGAGTTGGGCTATACAGAAGCCAGTGCCTTGGGCAGCTCTCAAAAAACTAGTCATATAATCCACTGAGAGAGAGTTCACTGAGCTGTATTAACCTCTGTCTGCTGTACTGTGGGTCCTTTGGAGCATCAATGTGACACCAGCTTTTTTGTTCTCAGAGTAGCAGGGTTTCCATTAACACTCCAAAACAGGTGAGACAGAAGCCAATTCCTTGGGAAGCCCCTCTGAAAAGTCAGAATGTTAGGTATATGGTCAAGTTTTCTCTTTTCCTTCCCAGGGAGAAGCCAGGAAATGGGAGTTTCCTCCCAATTGTGTGCTGCTGTGCCAGGGAGAAGGATTATGACAAGAGAGTACCAAGAATTTTCCTACTGGCTTCAATGTGGCCAATTCTGTGCTCTTCTGGGATATAGGAACCACTTAACTGTGTCTGGATTTCTCATAAAGGGAATCGGTCCATAGTGGCTGTACCAATTTACATTCCCACCAGCAGTGTAGGAGGGTTCCCTTTTCTCCACACCCTCTCCAGCATTTATTGTTTCTAGACTTTTTGATTATGTCCATTCTGACTGGTATGAAGTGATATCCCACTGTAGTTTTGATTTGCACTTCTCTAATAATTGGAGATGTTGGTCATCTTTCCAAGTGCCTCTTGGCCATCTGTATGTCTTCTTTGGATAAATGTCTATTTTGGTCTTCTGCCCATTTTTTTTATTGGATTGTTTGGGGTTTTTTTGATATTCAGCTGCAGAAGCTGTTTGCAAATTTTGAAGATGAGTCCCTTGTCAGTCGCATCGTTTGCAAATAGCTTCTCCCATTCTGTAGGTTGTCTTTTCATTTTGTTTATGGTTGCCTTTGCTGTGCAACTGCTTTTGAGTTTAATTAGGTCCCATTTGTTTATTTTTGTTTTTATTTCCATTACTGTAGGAGGTGGGTCATAAAAGATCTTGCTGTGATTTATGTCAAACCATGTTCTTCCTATGGTTTCCTCTAAGCGTTTTACAGTATCTGGCCTTAAATTCAGGTCTTTAATCCATTTTGAGCTTATTTTTGTGTATGGTGTTAAAGAACATTCTAATTTCATTTTTTTACTTGTAGCTGTCCAGTTTTCCTAGAAACATTTATTGAAGTGACTGTCTTTCCTCCATTGTATAGCCTTGCCTCCTTTTTCATAGATTAATTTACCATAGGTGTGGATATATTTGGGGGCATTCTACCCTGTCCCATTGTTCTATATTTCTATTTTTGTTCCAGTACCATACTGCTTTGATTACTGTAGCTTTTTAATATAGTCTGAAGTCAGGGAGCCTGATTCCTCCAGCTCCATTATTTTTTCTCAAGATTGCTTTGGCTATTCAGGGTCTTTTGTGTCTCCATAAAAAAGTTAAGATTTTTTTTCTGGTTCTTTGAAAAATGCTATTGGCAATTTGATAGGGATTTCACTGAATCTGTAGATTGACTTTGGTGGTATAGTCATTTCCTTAAAAAAATAAAATTAGAGCTACCGTATGATCCAGAAATCCCACTCCTGGACATATACCTGGAGAAAAACATGGTTCAAAAGGATACATGCACCCCAATGTTCATTGCAGTACTGTTTACAATACCTAAGACATGGAAGCAACCTACCTAAATGTCCATCCACAGATGAATGGATAAAGAAGATGTGGTATATATATACAATGGAATATTACTCGCCATAAAAAAATGAAATAATGCCATTTGCAGCAACATGGATGGACCTGGAGATTATCATACTAAGTGAAGTTAAGTCAGACTGAGAAAGACAAATATCATATGATATCACTTATATATGGAATCTAAAAAAAAGATACACATGAACTTAGGTATAAAACAGAAACACACTCATAGATTTAGATAATGAACTTATGTTTACCAGGGAGGAAAAGTGGTGGGAAGGGATAAATTAGGAAGTTGGAATTAACATACACACACTACTAAATACAAAATAGATAATCAACAAGGACCTACTGTATAGCACAGAGAACTCTGTTTAATATTCTGTAACAACCTTAATGGGAAAAGAACTTGAAAAATAATAGATACATGTATATGTATAAGTGAATCACTTTGCTGTACACCTGAAACTAACACAATATTGTTAATCAACTACACTCCAATATAAAACAAAAAAATTAAAATTTGAAAAATTAAAAATAAAGAGAATTACTCCATGTATTGTTGAATCAGTGTTTCTGTGAGAGGAAGAAGGGTCTGGGGCATCCTATTCCACCATCTTGCTGACATCACTACTCTATTGTTTCTCTGTTTAGTACTAGTTCTTGTTACTTACATATGCTTCTGTGGTTTGAATTCTTGGAAATGTGATCACCAATGATCAAGCTCTATTATTTTTGTTTGTATTAGCAGAAATAGATAAGAGATATGAATGTGATGAGAGACACTATCTATGATGCACTTTTACTGCATGAGTAATTATCCTTAGTTTCACAAACACATTGCAGATGTGTTACTATCATTTTCCTATTTTTACAGAGGAGGAAACTGATGCACAGAGAAAATATTTACCTTGCCCAAGGTTATGCAGCTTATTAATGGAAGATCTGGGAATTGAACCCAGGCTGTTTAACTCCAGAACCTGTGCCCTGGAGACAGAGACAGTACACAGTAAGTCATGTGGGAAAATATCTGCAACTTATTTGAAAGGCAAATAATTAATATACTAGATTTGATAAGAATACTCACAAACCAATTAAAATGTTTTAACAGAAAAATAGACAAAGGACACAATTAGGCATGCCACAAAAGAATACAAGTAAATGAAGAATAAGTCATTCTCAATGCAACTCAAAACAATTATAACATTTCACAATTATAAAATTGGCAGTGACTTTTATAAATATTAACCAGGGTTGGTATAATACAGAGATATGATGGAGATATAAATATTAAAACCATTTTGGAGGACAATCAATCAGGCTGAATCAGAACAGTATATACTGTACATAAAAAGTTCAATATTGACCCTCAGCAATCTTCATAGACAATCAGGAAGAGATGGTTGTGTAGGAACAGTGACGATAGTGACTCTAGGATCCAGAAGCTTGCTGGGCTGTTGTTGGTATAACACCAATGAGGGAACAGATGGATGGGTTTCTCAGGACCTTTGATACAGCAGGAGCTGGTACATAAAAAGGCTAAAAATGAAGAAAAATATTATGACAAACTGACCCAAAAGGACCAGCTGAAAAATGATGAAAACCTCTCTTATCTTGAAAATAGTCTCTAATATTATTTTAACCTAAATAGCTCTTACCACATCTTAATTATCACAGTCAGACTCTCAAGGAAATCTGTATGCAAATTTGGCAAAACAGTAGTTTTCTTCCCTTTGCACCATTTTACTAAAGAATAAAGCTACTGTGGGCTTTTGTTTCTCTATTTACAACAAAGAGAATATAAACAGTGTTTCAAAAAATAATTTTTAATAAAAAATACATTTGAACTATGAAAACATAAAAAGAATCAACTCTTTAAAAACAAAACCAAAGCAAAACCAAAAACAAACAAGCAAAAAAACACTTCACATATATGTTCCACATTTGCCACTGAGTTCTGGGGATTTTCTGTTTTTCTAAAATTTTTATGTTGTGTTGTTTTGGTTTTTTCCTACTCTGTTTTACTTCTAGAGCAACCACTGGGTTAAGCTACATAACTATGACAGTTACAGGGTCTCATGGTTTTTATTTGTCTTTCCCTAATGACTAGTTATATTGAGCATCTTTTCATTTATTTATTTATTTATCTATTTATTTTTACATCTTTATTGGAGTATAATTGCTTTACAATGGTGTGGTAGTTTCTGCTTTATAACAAAGTGAATCAGTTATACATATCCATATATTCCCATATCTCTTCCCTCTTGCATCTCCCTCCCACCCTCCCTATCCCACCCATCTAGGGTTGGGTTGGCTTTTTAAATTTTTGAGTTGTATGGATTCTTTATACATTCTGAATACTGGACACTTATCAGAAAAATAACTTGCAAATATTTTCTCCCATTCTGTGAGTTGTTTTAAACTTTTTGATGGTGTTATTTGAAGAACACATTTTTTTAATTTTGATAAAGTACAAATTTTCTATTTTTCTTCTGATGTTTGTGCTTTTAGAGTCACATCTAAGAACCACTGTCTAATGCAATGTTACAGAAATTAAAACCTATGCAATCTTCTAAGACTTTAATAGTTTTAGTTACTATATTGAGGTATGATCTATTTTGAATTAATTTTTGTACACTAAGTATGGAAAAAGTTCAATCTCACTCATGCAAATTGATATACAGTTGTTCTAAAACCGTTTGTTGTGAATCTATTTTTGTTAAAAATCGATTGACCATAAATATGAGGGTTAATTTTGGGACTCTCAATTCTAGTACATTGATCTATATGTCTGTCATTATGCTGGTACCACACTGTCTTGATGTCTGCAGCTTTGAAATAAATTTTAAGGTCAGGAAGTATTAATCCTCCAACTTTGTTCTTCTTTTACAAATTTGTTTTGTATATCCTGGGTCTGTTGCTTTTCCGTATGAATTTTAAGATTAGCTTGTCAATTTCTACAGAAAGGCAGGGAGAATTTTGATAAGAATTGCATAAAATGTAGAGGTCATTTGGAGAGTATTGCCATCTTAATATTAAATCTTTAATTCCATATATATGGGATGTATTTCCACTTATTTAAGTCCTCTTTAATTTCTTTAAACAATTTTTTTTAGTCTTCAGAGTATACGTGTCACATTTATTTTTTTAATTTGTGTCTCTTTTATGTTATTTTAAATAGAATTGCTTTCTTAATTTCAGTTTTGCAGTTTCTTGCTATAGTTTAAACAATAGATTTTTGTATACTGATGCTACACTCTGTAAGCTTCCTGAACTCATTTATTCTATTATGTGTTTGTGTATTATATTTTTCTGTGTATAAGATCATGTTATCTATAAATAAAAATAGCTTTATTTTATTCACTTTACTTACCTCCAATACAGTGTTGAATAGAAGGTGAGAGCAGAAATCCTATTCTTGCTTCTGATCATAAGTGGGAAGTTTTCAGTCTTTCACAATTGATTATGATGTTAGATCGAGGTTTTTTATAGATGACCTTCATCAGGTTAAGGAAATTCACTCCTAGTACTAGTTTGCTGAGTATTTTTATTATAAATAGATATTAGATTTTGTAAAATGCTTTTTCTATATATATTGTGATAATCATGTGGTTTTGTTTTACTCTATTATTATAATGTTACACATTAATTGGTTTTCAAGAGGTAAAACAGCCTTGCATCCCACGAGTAAATCTCACTTGATTATGGTGTATAATTCTTTTCTAATATCTTGTTGGATTCTATTTTAGCTAATATTTTGTTAAAGGTTTTTCCAACTATATTCATAAGGCATACTTGGTGTATGGTTTTCATTTTTTAAATTCAATTTATTTAAAATAAAATGAAACCAAAAACAGTTCACCCATTTTTCTCACCACTCCCCCACTCCTTGCATCTGGCAAAAACCAATCTGTTCTCTGTAACTATGAGCTCAGTTTATAAATAGATAGATGATAGTTATAGATAGATAGATAGATGATAGATGATAGACAGATAGATACATAGATAGATAGATAGGTAGATTCCACATATAAGAGAGATCATACTGTATTTCTCATTCTCTGTTGGACTTATTTCATAATGCCCTTGAGGCCCATTCATATTGTCACAATGAGATAGCAGTTTTTAGTGTCTGAATAATATTTAATAGTACACATACACACCACAATTTCTTTATTCTTTTAGCTATAATGAACATATCTTGGCTATTGAAATAATTCTGCAATGAACATGGAAGTGCATATATCTTTTTGAATTAGTGTGTTTTTTTATCTTCAGATAAAGAACTAGAAGTGGAATTGCTGGAATATATGTTAGTTCCTACACAGTATTAGAAGTCCTAACCACAGCAATTAGGCAAGAAAAAGAAATAAAAGTCATTCAAATTGGAAAGAAAGAAGTAAAACTGTCACATTGCAGATAATACATTATATATAGAAAACACTAAAGACTCCACTAAAAAGAACACTTAGGATATTATGCTACATGAAATGTCAGAGAAAGACAAATACTATAAACCTTCACTTATATGTGATATCTAATATTGGCCTTTAATTTTCTTTTTTTGTATTGTCTTTATCTGTTTTTGGTATCAGCATTATAGTGGCTTTGTAGAATGAATTTAGGAGTTCTCCCTTCTCTTCAATTTTTTGGAGTGCTTGAGAAGTATGGTTATTAGCTATTCTTTTATTTTAAATAAATTTATTTAGTTAGTAAGTTATTATTTTTGTCTGCATTGGGTCTTCATTGCACAGGCTTTCTGTAGTTGCGGTGGGTGGGCCCTTCTCTTTGCTGTGGTGCACAGGCTTCTCATTGCGATGGCTTCTCTTGTTGCAGAACATGGGCTCTAGGCACGCAGACTTCAGTAGTTGCAGCACATAGGCTCAGTAGTTGTGGCTCATGGGCTCTAGAGCGCAGGGTCAGTAGTTGTGGTGCATGGGCTTAGTTACTCTGTGGCATGTGGGATCTTCCTGTACCAGGGCTCAAACCAGTGTCCGCTGCATTGGCAGGTGGATTCTTAACAACTGCACCACCAGGGAAGCCCATTATTAGCTATTCTTCTGTTTGATAGAATTCCCTTTTGAAGCCATTAATTTCTGAACTTTTGACTGCTGGGATTTTTTTTTTTGCTTTTTACAAATTCAATTTCATTGCTAGTGATTGATCTATTCAGGCTGTCTATTTCATCCTGATTCAGTCTAGGCATGTTGTATATTTCTAGAAATTTGTCTGTTTCTTCTAGGTCTTCCAATTTGTTGGCAAATAACTGTTCATGTTGTCATCTTATGATTATTTTAAATATCTATGTTTTCATTTGTTATTTCTTGGGGGTCAGGTCAGGTCCAAATTTGCTGGAGCAGAAGCCCAGAGTGTCAGGTATGAATTGGCTCAGTTCCCTTTAAGTGTGTACTCTCCTGCTCCCAGCACTGGCAGCCTCATCCCAAAGTGGAGCAGTGCTGGAGCTCAGGGGCTGCTGAATGTGTTCAGCCTGGGTCTGGGAACAGGCTGTGCTGGTCCCAGCCTCAGTCAGTGATCTGGTCCACTTCTGCTGCACTACCTGTGTAAGCAACAGTAGTGGCTTCCCCTGCCTTGCTCAGAAGGCACTCCAGTTCTGAGCCACCTTTGTCCCTTACAGCAGAGCTCTCCTCACGACGACTGCAGCCCTTACCCTGGTTTGTAGCTGCCCTGCAGAGCAAACAGGGCTGGTGCAGGCACTTGACATGGGTCAGGGTGCCACCTGTTACTGTCCAGTTGCAGTGAGAGATCCAGATGATTTCTGGTGTACTGCCTGTATAAGTGCAGGTAATGGCTGTTCCTGACCTGCTCAGGATCAGAGCCAAATTTATGCCTTATAGCCAAGCCCTTCCCTTGACCATAGCATCCCTCACCCCAGTGTACAGCTATATTTTGAAACAAGGACGGCCAGAAAGGTCTCTTGGCTCTGGCTGGAGTTTGTGCCAGGGACATCACAGGAAATCAGCCAATGATCCGTTTAGTTTCAATCCACCCTTTCTGCCCTTATTCAGGAGTAAATTAGCATGTGCACTCTCCTTATGATCAGAGTCCAGGAGTCTCACAGCCCTCCTGTTAGTCCCATGGTCCCTGGGAGCAGCCAAGGGGGCTCCTCTTCCCAGTATTGGACACCAAGGCTGGGGTTCCTCATATGTGGCTCAAACTGCTAATTCCCCAGGGAGGATCTCCACTCATGTAATTCCCTTCCTCTTCTTACTCCCCTCCCAGGGGCACAGGTCCTGACCTGTTCTCTTCTCTTCCCTTCCTATCCATTTCTATGTGGATGTTTCTTACACCCTTCATTGTGCAGGAGTCTTTCTGCCAGTCTCCTGTTAGCTTACAGTGAGAATTGCTCCACATGTTAGTGTATTTTTGATGTGTTCATGGGGGAAGTGAGTTCTGCATTCTCCTACTCTGCCATCTTGATCTCCTCCCCTTCTGCTAATTTTGGGCTTAGTTTGTCCTTTTTCTAGTTTCCTGAGGTATAGAGATATGATGTTTATTTGAGATTTCTCTTATTTCTTATAGCCTTCATGGCTATAATCTTTCAGAACTGTTTTTGCTGCATCTTACAAAGTTTGATATGTTGTATTTTTATTTTCATTTATTTTGAGGTCATTTTTATTCCTCTTTTGATTTCTTCTTTGACCCATTTGTTATTTAGAAGTGAATTTTTTAGTTTCTACATACTTGTTGATCTCACTTTTCCCTTGTTCTTGATTTCTAGTTTTGCATCACTGAGGTCATAAAAGGTAGTTGTTATTATTTCAGTCTTAAATTTGCTAAAATTTGTTTTGTGGTTTATCATATGCTCTATCTAGAAAAATTTTCCATGTGCACTTGAGAAGAATATGTATTCTGTTTCTATTGTGTGGAGCATTCTATCTATGACTGTTAAGTCCACTTAGACTAAAGCGTGGCTCAATTCCAATGTTTCCCTGTTGACATTTTGTATGATCTATCCATTCTGATAGGCTGGTATTGAAGTTTCCTATTATTATTGTGTTATTGTCTATTTCTCTTAAGATCTGTTAGTATTTGCTTCATATATTTCAGTACTCAAGTTTTGGAACCATATATATTTACAATTTTTATATCTTTTATGAATTTACTCATTTATCATTATGTAATCACCTTCTTTTTCTCTTGTTACAACTTTTAGTTTGAAGTCTATTTTGTCTGGTATCAGTATGGCTTTGCCCACTTTCTTTCGGTTCCCACTTGCATATGAATGTCATCTTCCTTCACTTTGAGCCTGTGTGTCTTTAGAAGTGAAATGTGTCTCCTTCAGACAGCATATTTTTGGGTCTTTTTAAAAATCCATCCAGCCATTCTATGCCTTTTGATTGGTGAGTTCAGGCAACTTACATTTACATTAATATTACATATTAAAAATTACCCTAAATGTGCATTGACTTTTTAATCTTTTGTCTTCTAGTTATTTTGTCTCTCCATTTTTTTCTTCTGTTTCTGTCTACCTTTGTAAGTTGGTGGTTTTCCATGGTGAATTGCTAATCTCCTCTTTTTAAGTTTATTGTCTCTGTTCTGGACTTTTTTTTTGTGGTTAACATGAACTTTACATAAAATATCTCATAAATAAAATAATATTTTCTCTGCTTATAGCAGTTTTTCTTCATTCACCTGTAAAAATTCTGTTCTTTTCCTCCTCTTCATTTATATTTTTAATTCCTAAACTATCTTTTTACCTTGTGAATTAATGATCAAATTGTAGTAGGTATAATTATTCTCAATGTTCTTTTGTTTAAGTTCTAGGCTATAATTTTTTAATATAGCATTCTAAAACAGAGATGCAATTTTCTAATTCTGACTGCCTATTTACCACCTTAATCAGAGTTTTGTGTACTTTGGTCTTTTTGTTTCAGCTTGAAGAGCTAAAGCATTTCCTGTAAGACAGTTTTAGTGGTCATGAACTCCCTCAGATTTTGTTTGTCTGGGAAAGTCTTTACTTCTCTTTCATATTTAAAAGATAACTTTGCCAGATAATGTATTCTTGGCTGGCAATTTTTTATCTTTCAATATTTTGAATATATCAGTCTACTCTTTCCTAGCCTGTGGAGTTTCTGCTGAGAAATTTGCTGATAACCTAATGGGGGTTTCTTTGTAAGCTACTGTCTTTTTTCCCCAGCTACCTTTAAAATTCTTTCTTTATTATCAATTTTTAACCGTTTCATTTTAGTGTGTCTTGGAAAATGTCTTTTTGCATTGAGATAATAAGGTGTTTTATTAAATTCATGGACTTGTATATGCAGTTTCTTCCCAAGATTTGAGAATTTCTCTGTTTTCTTCTCCTTATCTTTCTCTTCTTGTGTAGGCATTAATCTTATGGTGGCTTTTCTCTTGGAGTCTGATAATTCTCGTAGGGTTTTTTCACTTTTTAAAACTCTTAGTTCTCTTCCTTCTTCCACCTGAATCAGTTCTAAATTCCTATCCTCGTGCTAGCTTATTTCCTCTTCCATCTGATCTGCTCTATTTCTGAGGCTTTCTAGTTTTCCAATGTATTTATCATTTCACTTATTAAGTTCTTCAGCTCCAGAATTTCTGATTGGTGTTTTCTTTCAGAATACAATCTCTTTGGTAAATTACTGTTTTTGTCCATTAATTTTATTCCTGAGTTGATGGAATTGTCTTTCTGAGTTTCCTGTAGATAATTGAATTTCTTCATAAATTCTGTTTTGAATTCTTTGTCAGTTAGATTGCATGTCTTTAGGCTAAGTTGCTGAAGGATAATCATTTTCTTTTTGTTATATTGTATTACCATAATTTTTCATAGTGTTTGATGAAATGTGCTTTCTGTCACCACATTTGAAGTAGCAAACACCTTTCTTATTTAGGTAAGGCTCTGTTTACTTTGATTCTAACAATTCAACAGGTTAATAATTAGGAACCTTTATTTTGTTTTCCAGAAGGTGACATTATAGGACAAGTTTTTAATTTCTTTTACCAGTGCTGATTGCTAAATTTGGGGACACATATATTAAAAAAGCTAGTTAAAAAAAGAAAAAAATCTGGCAGCAGAGTGAAGGGAGGTGTTTGTTTAGCACATGGGTTTTTGGGTGTGCCCATGGCCTGCTAGGAGGATCCTTGCGTTGGGGAGTTGCAGAGGTCTGTGAGCAAGCCTATTGCTGGAAACTTTGGGCAGACGATAAGAAATGCATCCCTTCAGTTCTCTTTGTCTACTTTCTATTTTCTTTTGCACCCCCAAGTCATGGAGATTTCCCCTCAGATATACAGGTTTTGCTGAAAAAAATTGGAACCCTCCAGCTGCAGCCCACACAACCATGAAGAACTTCACTCACCCCTTTCATTTTCTATCTCTTTTGCTAGAGAGGTTGCTGCTGCCTCTGGTGTCACTGTTGCCAGTGTCACTGCCTTAAGTGCTATCGGTGCTGCTGCTGCTGTCACTGTGACCCCCTTGGCTCCATAGCCTCCTCTGAGGTCAAAGCTACCCACTTTCAGATGCACAGATGAATGTATCTCTGGGTGTCCTAGTGTGCTATGTAAAGGAGCTTTTGATCAGTTGTGAGAGAAAGAAGAAATGACTCAGGTCACAGTGATGCTGATGCCTCTCCAAATTCAGTTTCTATATATTTTTTGCTCCACTTTCTCTGGGTTGGTTTCAATATCATGCAGGTTCTTTACTCATAGTCATAAGGTGACTATGTTAACTCTAAACAAATTCCAGTGTGAAGAGAATACCTGATTTCCTAACTGTGCCAAGAAAAGTCCAGGAATTAAGTCTCATTGTTTCTAATTGGCCTGACATAGTTCATGGAGTCAATCTGAACCAAGCACTATAGGCAGGGGGATGGAAAGTAATTAGTGTTGTAGGCTTAATTCATAAGTTGCATCCTTAGAACTTATATTGGAATCAGTATCACCTGTAGTTCATAGTCTGAGACTAAAATCAAAATATCACAAGAAAGCAAAGTGTGGGGTTTCCCTGGTGGCACAGTGGTTAAGAATCCGCCTGCGAATGCAGGGCACACAGGTTTAAGCCCTTGTCCGGGAAGATCCCACATGCCGTGGAACAACTAAACCCATGTGCCTCAACTACTGAGTTTGCTCTCTAGAGTCCACATGCCACAACTACTGAAGCACATGTGCCTAGAGCCCGTGATCCACAACAAGAGAAGCCACCGCAATGAGAAGCCCAAGCATCGCACCAAAAACTAACCACCCGTGTGCTGCAACTAGAGAAAAACCCGTGCAGCAACAGACCCAATGCAGTCAAAAATAAATAAATAAAATAAATAAATTTATTTTTTTAAAAAAGAAAGCAAAGTGGTTTCTGGGGCGCACAAACAAAGCAAGATAATGCAGTCTAATTGCTTCAAACTCATATGTCAGTTTCAAAAAACATAGACCTTATTGCTACTTTGCCATTTATTACATAAATATAGATGGGAGTGATAATGCAGTTAGTTGGCTTATTATGGGCACAATCCGAGCACTCATTTTGGATTTTCATAGGCTCTCACATCTATCTGATTTTATTTTCGGTGTTAGTAAAAAGACCATATGCCTAATGTTGTTTTCCTTCAGAAGCTATTTACATGTATATAGCATGTTAATTAACCAGCTATGTTTTTCATGGGAAGCTTCTGGTAATACGTTCGGCAAGTGTCCCTTTTGTTTCTTTGCCCCATCCATCCTTCAGAATCTCAACATTGCAGCTTTAAATCTAACCATAGTTTTCAGTCATAGGCATAGACATCTAAGTACTGCTGGAGAAAATCATGCAACATTGTCCTAAACATTATCTGATATCTTACTAAAATAACACTTTTGGGTACTTCTTTGATAAACTTAATCAAAAAGTGGGAGCAAGGTTTCTTCCAAAATTTATAACAGAATAATATTCATTTGATATTTTCAGAGCTCCAGTGGCTGTGATGTAGTAGAAGAATATGGTTCCTACAAGAGATGATGAGAAATCCTGTTCAGTTTTTTTTAGCTACTACCTTCATTCACTAAATATGATTTTGATTTACTTGCCTACCACCCCAATCAGATAATTCCTGCAAATGTAAATGTCCTCCAAAATGATACTTCCAATTATTTAGTTATAGTATTTTTCAGCTCCTACGTTTTTTAATGTGTTCTTTACATGAAGCTCCTTTCTTCATTTACTCCATGAGAAAAATCACTACTGGTTCTCCTGCTATTTTTCCATTCCTTATTTACTGATTTATCTTTTTTGTCCACTTATTAAATGCTTAAATTTCCCCATGTTCAGTATTTTATTCTATTATCTCCTCATTCCATATGCTTGTCTTGGGGAGCTCATTCACTTTCATGATTTCAGTCACGCTTTACATTTTGATAATTTCTAAATATCTACAGCATAACCCTGCTTCTTGAGAACCAGACTTATGTTCAACTGCCTACGGAACATATATAATATCTTCTTGGTCACCTAAAGGAATTTCAAATGCAACATATCAAAATCTATCTTTTCCACCAAATTCACTCCTCCTCTGTCACATTTCTTCTTCAAAGCACATAACGCTGTCAACAACCACTCATTCCTCATACCAGAAATATTAAAATGACTCCTCATGCTTCCTCAATATCCACATTCAGTTTCTTACTAATTTCATCAGGTTCTACTTGTAATTTCTTGAATCTGTCTTCTGCACTACATTATTATTGCTAACAATAATGTATACAGGGACTGATACACACACCTTATTTCAATGTTATTGTTAATTCCATTTTCGTCTGATCTTCACTCTGCCTCAACTGAAATTATTGCAATATTTTACTTTTTAAAACTGGTCTCCTATCCTTAGACTTAGTTCCTCTGCAATTCATTTTTATACTATTTTTATAATTGATGTTCTAAAAAATTAAATCTAATAATATTATTCCTCAGCTTTATACAATCCAATAGCTCTCTAATATCAAAATCTAAAGTCTAAATCCTTAGCTTGGCTCAAAAAAAGCTCACATTTTCTGGATTCTGATTATTTTTCCAGTCTTATCACTCACCATCTTTGAAGGCTTTTTTCTCCAGCCATATTATGTAAGTTACCTTATTTCACAGAATGTACCCAGCAGTAAATATTGAATATAACTATTCAATAGATATTTGCTGAATAATTAAATATTATCAAGTTGCTAACACATAATTTTAGCTGCAAAAAAAATGAGCTTAAATCAACATTTAGCCTTAGTTAAGAGTTAAGCAATTTAGGGACTTCCTTGGTGGTCCGGTGGGTAAGACTCCCAATGCAGGGGGCCCAGGTTCAATCTGTGGTCAGGGAACTAGGTCCCAAATGCATGCCACAACTAAAGATCCTGCACGCCACAACGAAGATCCAGTGTGCCACAACTAAGACCTGGTGCAGCCTAAATAAATAAATATTAAGAAAAAAAGAGTAGGTAATTTTAACATACATTTTAGACCTCTATTGCAGATTTCAATTTATAATTCTTGCTTTGTAGCACATCTTTATTATTGTTCCATGCATGGCTCTATTTTATTTGTTTGTTTTTCATTTATGCAGTAAATACCTGAGAATTCACTACCCAGCACAGAAACAAGAACAAAAACAATATATTGTAATTAAATTATTTCCCCCCACTTTGTACCAACATGCATCTAATCAAAGTTTTCAGCATATTTTAGAAAAATCAACTTTATTTTGAAGAGTATTTTTTATTATTTTTATTGGGATATAGTTGATTTACAATGTTGTGTTGGTTTCAAGTGTAAAAATCTGTTATATATATACATATATCCACACTTTTTAGATTCTTTTCCCATATAGCTGTTACAGAGTACTGAGTAGAGTTCTCTGTGCTATACAGTAGGTCCTTATTAGTTATCTATTTTATATATAGTAGTGTGTATGTGTCAATTCCAGTCTTCCAATTTATCCCTCCTTCCCCTTACTTCCCTGGTAAACATAAGTTTATTTTCTATATCTGTAAAGGATTTTTTTTTAATGTGGTAAAAAATTATTCACTTTAATCAGTAACCAAAATATTGTTCTATAAGGTTATTGAGAAGAAACAAATAATTGTGAAAATGTAAATTAGACATGAGATACTTCTCTTTCACTTCACGGTAAAACTGGATGGTTTCCAGGCTAAGAGCAAGGAATGGTCATTAACACTTATATGACATCTTAGAATCTATGATGTCATTTCTGAAATCTACTCATCTTCTAATAATGAAAGCATAATTTCTGCAAAGAAGTGCTTTATTTGTGGTGATACTACTATTTCCATTAATCACCATTAAAACATAAGCATCACTTTATCCAGCATGCTTAGGAAACTGGAGAGTTTAGTTAATCAAATATTTGTATTCTAGACAATTTCTACTTACATCAGTCATAGATTCTCAGTTTTTTAAAAATGTAAATTGTAAACTGTGAAGTTCTAATTGCAATGGAAAATTCTATCCATTTAAAAGGCACTCTGAATTTTATAGCTCAATTTGTCAACCACCGTCTCACTTAGTATTTCCCTCACTTAGTATTTACATGGAGGAATCTGAGGCTCAGAAAGAGTAAATGATTTTCCCAAAATAAGCCATACAGCTCATTAGTGCCAGAGCTAGGACTCAAAGTTCATCAAAGATATATACATAATCTATTTCTTTGATGATTAAGAAGATACTTAATTTCATTCAGAATTTCATTTATTGATTTACTCTTTCATATATAGTATATATATTTTTATCCATTCAATACATATTGAGTAATAAACTCTATTACTGTCATGGCTAATGAGGAAGTATGAAAAGCGAATAGAATAGGCAGCAAAATAGCATTTGGGTAATATCTTGCTAAAACTAAAACCTAAAATATGAAAAGAAGATTTTTATGTGGTGGTAAGTGAGGATGTGTGTGAGGGGAGATGTGTATTAGATTAGAAAGGGACTACAGGGGTTATCTTATTCAAATCTCTTCTCAATATAACAATCCTCTCTATAGAAGTCCAACTTCTACTTCAAAATATTTAGGAAAAGGAAGCTCACTACTTCACTATCTTGTTAAACTAATTGTAAAATTCAAATTTATATTTAACACTAGTTCTTACTTTATAAAACTAAAGTTGTTGATGGGTCTTCCCTGATGGCCCAGTGGTAAAGAATCCACCTTCTAATGCAGGGGATGCAGGTTTGATCCCTGGTCGGGGAACTTAGATCCCACATGTCAAGGGAAAACTAAGCCCACGCCCCACAACTAATGAGCTCACGCCCCTTAACAAGAAAGCCCACGTGCAGCAAACTACAGAGCCCACATGCCCTGGAGCCTGCATGCCACAACTAGAGAGAGAAAACTCGCACACCACAACTAGAGAGAAGCCCATGCGCCACAACGAAGACTTGATACAGACAAAAAAGAAAAGAAAAGAAATTTAAAAACTAAAGACGTTGAAAGAAGTAATTAAAAATGCTCTTTAAGTCACATATTTATAAACTGAAATGATGTTGTCATGGTTGGTCTGAAAATTAAATAAGTTTTATAATATAAATACCCACACACAAAAAAATACAATTGACACAGTGAACACTCAATAAGTATTAGCTATTATTATGGAGGTAAGCAAGCCTAATCTATATGGACTGAATGTTATACCAGAAAAAGATTTTTAAAATACATTTGTTGGGGGGAGGGACAGATTGGGAGTGTGAGATTGACATGTATACACTGCTATATTTAAAATAGATAACCAATAAGGACCTACTGTATAGCACAGGGAACTCTGCTCAATATTCTGTAATAATCTAAATGGAAAAAGAACTTGAAAAAGAATAGATACAGTAAGTCCCCTACATATGAACCTTCAATTTGCGAACTTTCACATATGCAAAAGTGCATTCGCATGTCCAATCACATGTTAGTTCATGTATCTGATGTACATTGTCACATGCATGCATCCTCTACAAGTGGTTATGCTTTTGTGTACTTTACTGTACAGTACTGTCTTTATTTCAAGCCCAGGATGTCCGTAAGCAAGCATAAAAACAGTGGTGGTGTAGCTGGTACAGTACTACCCAGACATCACTGGATCGTTTTTTCAAGAGAATAGATAGAATTGAATCCAGCAAGGAACCAGAACCTGTGCCATCGACGTCAGGAATGAGTGAAATTGCAGCTTTCCTTCCGTCTCCTACTGCTGATGATCCTTCAGCTCTACCATCTCCCACCACCTCTCCCTCCTCCAGTCAGTAACTCTTCTTGCCTGTTCACTTGATGTCAGCCACTGTATGCCAGCTGTTGTACTGTACCACTGTACTTTTCAAGGTACTGTACAGGAAGACTAAAAATGTTTTCTTTATTTTTTGTGTTTGTTTTTTATGTATTATTTTTGTGAAAAGTACTATAAAGATATTACAGTAGAGTACTATATAGCCGATTGTGTTGGTTGGATACATAGGTTAACTTTGTTGGACTTTTACAAACAAATTGGACTTATGAACACACTCTTAGAATGGAACTCGTTCATATGTAGGGGACTTAATCTACATGTATTATATATGTATAACTGAATCACTTTGCTGTACACCTTAAACTAACACAACATTGTTAATCAACTATACTCCAATATAAAATAAAAATTTTAAATAAAATACATTTCTGAAAATTTTTTGTTACTACACATCTCCTTAAAATAACATAATACAAAGTATATTTGAAAAGTCAATTACTTGTATTCTTGGTTGATTCCAGAAAATTTAGTTTCTTTTGTTAACCTTATCCATTTTTCATGATTCCTGAAAATATTATAAAGTGAGATAAATATAAACAACCTACTAGAATGAAAGCTCCAGGATGATATCAATCTTATTTTCCACTGTATCCCTGGAATTTGAAACAAAAGGTAATCTAAATAATCATTTAATGATGAATGACTTTAATAAATATAGAATATAAACTGAGAAAATAGATCTGAATAAGACTTGAGCAAAGGTGCAAATATGTGGGATGAAATTCTACATTTTCTTTCATCGGTGCTCCCCAAATATTCCAGTATTTGAATCTGAACACAAAAAAGTAAACTGGTAATCAGAAAATGTAGGTTCAGAACTGTGACTTTCCTTGTTCATTGTTATTATCATTGTCGTCGTCATCATCATCATCATCATCATCATCATCATCATAGCAACAATTATTGAGTACTTTTTATCTCCCAGACACTGTGTTAAGTGTTTTTCATGTGTTAACTCATTTAATTCTCACAATTCTCTGATGAGGTAGGTGCTATCATTATTGACCCCATTATACAGAAAAGAGGCCTTGAGAAATTAATGTGTGTGAGGACACACAGATAGAAAAATTCAGTGTTGGGCTTCAAATACATGATTTCTTTGATTCTAAATCTGACACTCTAAACCACTATTCCCATTACTTCCATGGGCAAATTATTTCCTATTTCTGTGCCAAAACATCTCTCTGAAAGATCAGAGGCTGAACTTTTTCTATATGATTTCTTCCTACTCTGATATTATGTCATTATATGCCGAAGTGTTTCCTTTTATAGAGTATAAGCCAGCTTTGGAAATATAGTCTCAGGAAAAAATGTATGCTACATAAGTACTCTAGTGATTCAGGATTTTAAAAGTTTATATTTGAATTTATTCTAGAATCAAAAAATATTACTAAAAAATGAGACAAACCAGTATGCTGTACAACATTGGATTACTTAAAGAGCAAGTGAAATTTAGAGATAAAGAAGAATCTATCCTGAGAACATGTATTTACTTCTTTTCTCTTGTCCAGTAAACTAGAGAGATGGTAATGCTGGCATAGATAGGGAGGACATATTCCAATCCCTTCCTTTCTTGTGGCCACTTAATAAAGATGACCTTTTTTTTTTAAATTAGCCAGGTAGGAATAAAGAGACTCCTTGAAATGGTTTGCCCTGGTTAACAGCATGAAAGAACTGGTTTCAAGACTCATACTGAATGTATATTTCTTCAAATTAAAGGTGGCAGATCCCACATATACCTCTTTTAAAATAAATAACTATATTAACTAACATATTGCCACATTTATAAACTTTCCAAAGTATTTTCACATCCTTTACTTAATTTGATCCTTATTTTTTTTTAACATTGCCCTGTGCCACATCTTCTGTTCATTCAACAGTCAAATATGATCACCCCACTATATAGCTGTGCAAACTGAAACTTCAACAGTTTAGGCGATTCACTGAAGGCCATACACCTAAAAAGTAGCAAAGCCAGAATTCAAACCTAACCTTCCAGAATAAAAAACACACACCTTTTTTTTTTTAACATCTTTATTGGACTATAATGGCTTTACAATGGTGTGTTAGTTTCTGCTTTATAACAAAGTGAATCAGTTATACATATACATATGTTCTCATATCTCTTCCCTCTTGTGTCTCCCTCCCTCCCACCCTCCCTATCCCACCCCTCTAGCTGTCACTGTTTGCAGATAACATGATACTATACACAGAGAATTCCAAAGATGCTACCAGAAAACTACTAGAGCTAATCAATGAATTTGGTAAAGTAGCAGGATACAAAATTAACGAAAATAAATCTCTAGCATTCCTATATACTAATGATGAAAAATCTGAAAGTGAAATTAAGAAAACACTCCCATTTACCATTGCAAAAAAAATAATAAAATATCTAGGAATAAACCTACCTAAGGAGACAAAAGACCTGTATGCAGAAAATTATGACACTGATGAAAGAAATTAAAGATGATACAAATAGATGGAGAGATATACTATGTTCTTGCATTAGAAGAATCAACATTGTGAAAACGACTCTACTACCCAAAGCAATATACAGATTCAATGCAATCCCTATCAAACTACCATTGGTATTTTCCACAGAACTAGAACAAAATTTTTCACAATTTGTATGGAAACACCAAAGACCACAAATAGCCAAAGCAATCTTGAGAACAAAAAATGGAGCCGAAGGAATCAGGCTCCCTGACTTCAGCCTATACTACAAAGCTGCAGTAATCAAGACACTATGGTACTGGCACAGAAACAGAAATGTAGATCAATGGAACAGGATAGAAAGCCCAGAGATAAACCCACGCACATATGGTCACCTTATCTTTGATAAAGTAGGCAAGAATATACAGTGGAGAAAAGACAGCCTCTTCAATAAGTGGTGCTGGGAAAACTGGACAGGTACATGTAAAAGTATGAGATTAGAATACTCCCTAACACCATACACAAAAATAAGCTCAAAATAGATTAAAGACCTAATTGTAAGGCCAGACACTATCAAACTCTTAGAGGAAAACATAGGCAGAACACTCTATGACATAAATCACAGCAAGATCCTTTTTGACCCACCTCCTAGAGAAATGGAAATAAAAGCAAAAATAAACAAATGAGACCTAATGAAACTTAAAATCTTTTGCACAGCCAAGGAAACCATAAGCAAGACCAAAAGACAACCCTCAGAATGGGAGAAAATATTTGCAAATGAAGCAACTGACAAAGGATTAATCTCCAAAATTTACAAGCAGCACACACCTTTTTTCCCCTGTAGTTTCTTTGGAAGCATCAGGAAGGCAGCCATCTCCAGTCCAGCCACAACACCTCCCATGCTTACAAATGGATGTCTTCCAACATTTCATATGTAGGCTGATTGAACTAGGGCTCACAATGCATCTTACCATTCACACTCTATTGTGACTGACAGTTAGATCCCTAGGCTAGCCCAAAAAGCCTTTTTAAACAATATGTAGCTGAACTAAAGAATTTTTAAAAATCTAACCACAGCAACCTCTTTTTAATTCAAATCTCCAAATATTTTGTTTATGCCAGTTATATGGTATTTAACATCATCCTCCCTTATACTTATAATTACATCTGAAAAAAGAAACCATCTTTTATCATATCTCTTTTTCTGATTGTATCTAGAATAGTTCTTTACACATAAAATCCATTCAGTTTTGTTGAACTGACCAGTAGAGCCTAGAGGAGAACTGTTTTACTTTCTTAGCACTAAGGCACCATTGTTCAGTGAGCTTTGGAGTCAGACATAGCTGACCTTGAATCTCTGTGTTAGAATTTTTTGAGTGATAGCCAACAGGTTCTTCAAGTTCTTCCACACTTCTGTACTTTGGTTTTCTTACATTTAAAAGTGAGAGTAATATATGGATTGAAGAAGGTCCTTTAGTGAAAATTCTTAGCACAGTATCTAGCACATTGTAGGTCATTAATAAATATTAACTGTATACATAAATTTATATATACTTATATAGTATACATTCATATATATTTATATAGTATATATACATATAATACATGTGTTATGTATTTATTTAATTTAATCAAATGCATTGAATATTTTATGTGAAACTCTCTGCAGATTTCACTCAAGGACACCAGGCAGCTGTCTGTCCCTGCTGCATAACATGTATTTTGTTCTCACAGCTTGCACTTAAAGGAGAGAACGCTCCTTTAGATATCCACCCCTCTCTCTTTTTATCATGTAATCTGTAACAAAACAATAAAATAATAACAACTACCATTTATGGAGAGACTACCATATATCAGCCTAGTGCCAGGCAATTTGCACCCATAATCTCATTTAATCTACACCACAATTCTTAAAATAGAAATATCATTAACTCAATTTTACAGAAAAGGGAACTGATTATCAAAGCAATTTAGAAACTTTTTCAATGTCAGAGTGATTGTGGCAGAATCTAGGTTTAACCTAAGTTTCGTAGATTGTAAAGCTTCATGCTCTTTCTACTACATCCATTGACATGTTCATAGGTCATAATCATGAATCTTTGTATGCCTAAATTAATAAAGATTAATTTACCTTCCAGAAACAAAGTCCATACTTATAGTTAACTATCCATTCTTGACATTTTTTACCAAAGAGTATGGCATGAACTTAGGAGTGAGGAAAAGGATTCCCTAAGTAGAAACATATAGTAAATTTCTGTGGCAGAGGCTTGGATTGGTATAAAACAAGTTAGTAACAATGGTAGAAAAGGAGAGAGTTTTTGGGTTTTCCTCCATGATTTTAATTCACAGAAGCTACCTTGCCATGGAAAAATATGTCCAAGGGTAAGGGGTGGTGCATAGGTTTGCAAGTTCAGATTACAAGGAAAATGAAGGAAAGAGAACTAGAGGACACCTCCAACCTCCAACTTCTGAAAACCAAAAGAGGAATGAGAGATCCTAGAAGATAGTATAGTATTTAAGTACAAGTACTTTGGAATCAGGCTGAGTTTTAGACTTTGATTTGTCACTTTTTGGTTGATTGACCTTGGGGAAATTACTTCATTTCTCCAAACCCAATTTTCTCATCTGTAAGATATAGAAGTTAGTAATACCCACAACATCAGATTATTGGGAGGATTAAATGAGATAATGAATACAAATAATTTAGACAACCTGGCACAGAATAAGCACTCAATAAATGTTAGCCATGATGATGATAATAATGATGATGATGATGATGATGATATAATGATGATAATGGTTACTGTTATTGTTATTACTATCACTCTTTTACAATGGCATCCCAGGATTTGTGGAAGCCATTTATGATTAAGAGATAAAAATCTAGCATATGAAATACTTGAATAAATTTTTATATAAGATTTTCTCTGTTTATATACTGTGAATACTCAGAAGGCTGGGAAAAGTACAAAGGCAATCAGAAGAAAAGCTACAATGGGACCCTAAATTTGTCCATGCACGTTCCATAAAGTTGATAATTACTTGACAATAAATATATGAGCTCACTCCAACATGAATACCAAATTTCCAAAAATATTAAGAAAAGAGGACTCTCAAAGTACTAAATATTCCACATACTGAAAAATGTGGTGATAGAAGAGATGCAGCTATTTGAGTGAAATACAAGCTCACAGAAAATGATGTCAGGAAATTAATTTCATCACTACCAGTGTGTAGTAATGTATTTACCTCTTAGCTCACATATAAACACATTCTAATGTCCTATTCTTGATGGAAATTGGACTATAATCTTGTAATAACTTTCATTGATTATGCTGTAAACATAGTTTGATTAATATAAGGAGTGACAATGGAGGTTGCTTAATGTCTAATACAAATGATAGACAAATTTAGGGAAAACAAGTTACTTAGAGGGCCTACATATACAGGCTGCTCACCACCTCTTAAGTTTTGTGAAATGGTCAGTTAGCCTTTCTCTAAAGGTATACTTTTGAAAAGGGGAGGGAAATAGGGAGAAGGAGACTGTCTGATACTGCCCACACATTGTTGCAAAGTTCAGTTATTGTTTCCCTAACACACATAAACACTTCACACAGATTTATATAGCCCACACTACAAAATAAACAACTGACACATTAGTTAAGAGGTCTTCTACTTTTCTTTGACAGTTCATGATAATGGAATTTAATTGTGAAAAAAAGCAAAATAATTTTAACTGAATGTCATTTGGTTCATTCAAACTGGGAATCAGGGACATTTTAACAAAGGTTTTGAAACTTCTTTTGAAATCAGTAAGCTGCTATGCACAGATAAGAAGAGAGGTCTGAGGATTCTCTATCAGAAATTTTAAGGTTTTTTTTTTTCCATCTGCTTTTTCACATTAACTGGTAATTATCCAGAGAGGCACATAATAGGGCAGAAATGACAGAAGCCAACAAAGGTTTTTCTAAGATATGTAAATTGTCAATGATCGGCAAGGTGCAAGAGAAAGGCTTTCTAACAGTACAATTATTTATGCCAGTTCAGTTTGCTTTTAGGTAACAGTGATGGCCTGCTACAGAGCAGCTTCTTATCATGGGCCCTGCACATTAGTTTCCACCAATCACTAAGAAAATGTGGCAAAAATGTTGCTTAAAAGGCTGGTGATTACCACTTATTGAGAAATTGTTTCTGAAAAATATGATGATCAAACTGTCACATTAAACAATTAAAAATTCCTTTGATTTTCCAACATGCCATAAATATTATAGGCTTTCTAGTTAATATATACACATGATTGTGATCACACTATGAATGTGGAACTTGTCAGGACCCTATATATAATCAAACCATGTGTCCTGTGGGTAAACCATGAAGGTTTTGGGGGTTTCTTTAGTGTACACTTCAGTTTGGCTTGTTTACAGAGTCTCTACTGACCCATAAAAATTTCCCAGGACCCTCAAAAAAGAATGTCTCAGCTAATATGACTTATCTAGAACCCTGGCTTCATTTACTTAATAGTTGTTTTTGTCTCTTAATAGTGCCAACAGCTTGGCAATTTTTTTTTTTATATACAGAAAGAGCTCAGTAATGCCAATAATATGAAAAATAAAAAATAGTAACAATATTATTATTTAAAACTATCATATACTTTGTTATAAAAGCCAAGATATTAATTTATTCCATCTTCACAACAACCCTATGAGATGCTTATTATTCTCCCCAAACTTACAGACAAGGAAAGAGGTTCAGAAATGTTTATTAATTTGTCCAAGAACACATCTTGTAGTTACCAAATGAAAGCTTACTTTTTAGGTCTATTTTGTTTATGAGGTCTGTTCTCTTAATCACTAGATGACCACATTTCTACAATGAATATTGATTTAATGAATAGATAAATGACGGCAGTTCTTATCACTTACCTCTCTCCAGGAGTCCCTTATTTCTACCTTTGCTTAGTTCTCTACATGATTACAAAATTCATTTACTCTCTGCTCCCAGCCTTAACTGTGTATCATTGCTCTATATTTCTCCTCAGCAAAATGATTCTATTGTCAGCCTTCCTTATAAAACCCAAACTTGAGATGACCCTTTGAAATTTGTCCCCTTGAAACCTGTCCACATGTGTTATCACACAATATTCCTACATACTGTTGTATGTGGGATACACATATTTATTGAAACTATACCTGATTCCCAATATAAATTTCTTGAAATTTATATTTGCAATAAAAATAGTATTCAACAGACTGAAGTCTTCTTTACTGACCCTCCTTGGAAGTAACTATTACTATACTAAAGTTTATATTCAGTTAAAAACAATTATGTAATAGTTTCTCAGTTTGCTCTGCCAGGACAAGATATTGTCATAAAAATGGATTGAATTTTATCTCTTCTTCTCTGTTTTCTCAAATACCACCAGCTTTAAGGATAATCCATATATTTCTAAGGAGAGAAACCAAAGAATTAAGCCAAAGGATAGTTTAATATTAAGGTCATCTGCATGCACAGGTACCTGACTAATGGAATGGTATTTGAGGGTCTTCCTCCCCTAAAACCTCTCCCAGTTTTCTTTGTACATTTGGATCTCCTAGAATATTTGAGTAGAAAGTGATCATAATTATCAATTTCAACTCATTTAGAGTTTTACAGGTGAAGTAACAGAAGTCAATAGAGGCAAGCAGCACAGCTCATTAATGGCTTGAAGAGAGATGATGTACAGAGCATGTCAGTTATAGTATGTGGCATACTCCCCAAAATTTATCTGCCTGAGATTGTCCTACCCAAATTTTCTGCAAAAAGAAGCAATGCTAGGCTGTTGTTTTGTATAGTGTTTGGTTATATAAGGATGACCACAGAAAGAACCAAGTGTGGTAACATGACTCAAGGGAACATAAAATGTTTAATAACTCATGATGTAACCCAAAATAATTAATGTTATTGAACTAAGCCAATTATATTAAATGTAGCAGATTACTGAATTTAGACTGGAGTATATAAGTATTGTTGAGTTCCAAGTGAAAAAATAAAACAGACACATAAAGAAAAGAAAGAATTCCATGATAGAGACCACAAAATGGAGAGAAAGAGAGAGGTGAGAGAAAAACAGAAGGAAGAAGGAGAAAAGGGAGGAGAGGAGAAGAAAATGAAGGAATGGAGGGAAAGAGGAAGGGAGGGAGAGAGAGAGAGAGATGAAGCAGACAGTCATCCATAGTCATGCTGAAAGCTTGGAATCTGAAAGCTTTTTGCTTCCAATCAGCCTCATATGAATTCTGATAACAAATTCACAATTTCTTAAGTTGGTCTCAGTGACTTTGTTGGAACCTAAAGAGTTAAAGAAGCATATATGTAAAGCAAGATCACATCATTTTTGTGTATATAGAAAGATGAAACTTGTTAAGATTTCTAATACTATGCTAAATAAAAGTGGGGATAGTAGGCACTCTTGTCTTATTCCTGATCTTAGATGGAAAGCTTCCAATTGTTCACTGAGTAAGATGGTAACTGTGATTTTGTTGTATATGGTCTTTATTAATGTTGAGGTATGTTCCTTCTCTACCAAATTTGTTTGACATTTTTATCATGAAAGGATGTATTTTGTCAAGTGCTTTCTCTACATCTATTGAGATGCCCATATGATTTTTATACTTCATTTTGTTAATGTGGTGTATCACATTAGCTGACAGGCATATGATGAAACATACTTGCATAACGGGGATGAATCCTGGGATTCATTCCAAGGATGACCTTTTAAAGTGGTAAATTCATCTTGCTAAAATTTTGTTGAGAATTTTACCATATTCATCAGGGATGCTGGTCTATAATTTTCTTGCCTTGCAGTAATCTTATCTGGCTTTGGTATCGGGGAATACTGGCCTCACAAAATGACTCTTCTTAAAAATTTTGGAAGATTTTGAGTATTGACATAAATTCTTCTTTAAATTGTTGGTAGAATTCACTAGTGAAATTATCTGGTCCTGCACTTTTATATGTTGAGAAGTTTTAAATTACTGATTCAATCTTTTTACTCATTATTGGTCTGTTCATATTCTCTATTTCATTATCACTCAGCCTTGGCAAGTTTTATGCTTCTAGGAATTTATTCCATTTCTTCTAAGCTATACAATTTGTTGGCATATAATTGTTCATAGTAGTCTCATAATTCTGTGTATTTCTCTGGCATCAGCTGTATTTGCCTCCTTTTTCATTTCTGATTTTATTTATTTATTTAAATCTTCACTCTTTTTTTGGTAGTCTAGTTAACAGTTTGTCAATTTTGCCTATCTTTTCAAAAAACCAGCTCTTAGTCTCATTGATATTTTCTATTGTGTTTTTCTGGTTTCTATTTCATTTATTTCTGCTCTGATCTTTGTTATTTCCTTCGTTCTGTTAAACTTTGGGTGTTTTTGTTGTTTATTTTCTAGTTCCTTGAGGTGTAAAGTTTAGCTGTTTATTTAAGGTCTTTCTTTTTTCTTATTACTATATTTATCACTATAACCTTCCTTCTAAAACTTGTTTTTGCTGCATCACATAAGTTTTAGTATGGTGTATTTTCATTTTTAATTTTTCAAGATTTTTATATTTCTTTCTTGATTTCTTCTTCTACCCATTGTTTGTTCAAGAGTGTGTTGTTTACCTTTCACATGTTTGTAAATGCCTAAGCTTTCTTCTTCTTGGTTTCTAGTTGCATACCATGGTGGTCAGAAAAGATATTTGATATTATTTCAATCTTCTGAAAGTCTTAGATAGAGAAATCAGATAGGCAAAAAAATAGAAGGCATCCAAATTAGAAAGTAAGAAGTACAAATACCTTTGTTTGCAGATGATGTAATATTTTATTTATAAAATTCCAAAGACTCAATCAAAAAATGTTGGAACTAATCGGCAAATTCAGTAAAGTTGTAGGATATAAATCAACATACATAAATCAATTGTGTTTTTATAATGAACAATGAAATATCAGAAAAATAATATAGAAAACAATCCAATTAACAATACTATCAAAAACAATAAAAGACTTTGCTAAATTTAACCAAGGAAGTCAAAGATCTACACTATAAAAAACAAGACTTTGATGAAGGAAATTGAGGGAGACATAAACAAGTGAAAAGACTTTCCTGTGTTTATGGATCAGAAGAATTAATACTGCCATACTACCTGAAACCATCTATACAAAGCAAAAGCCATCTATAGATCCAATGAAGTCCTTATGGAAATCCCAATGGCAATTTTCAAAGAAATAAAAAAAAAATCCTAAAATTTTTATGAACCACAAAAGAACTTGAATAGTCAAAGCTATCCTGAAAAAGATAAACAAGACTGGAGACATTACACTTCTTGATTTCAAACAAAGCCACAGTAATCAAAACAGCATGGTACTAGCATAGAAATAGACATTTAAACCAATGGAACAGGATAGAAGGTCCAAAAATAAACTTAAGTATAGACAGTCAAATTGAAAATTTGAAAAGCGAGCCAAGAATATTCAGTGGGGACAGATAGTCTCTTTAATAAATGGCGTTAAGAAAACTAGATAACCACAAAGAGACCCCTATCTCACACCACTCACAAAAATTAAGTCAAAATGGGTTAAAGACTTAAGCATATGGCCTGAAACTGTAAAACTACTGAAAATAAACATAAGGATAAAGCTCCCTGAAAATGGTCTTGGCAATATATTTTTGGATATGACACCAAAAGTACAAACAATAAAAGCAAAAATCATTAAGTGAGACAGCATCTAATTTAAAAGTCTTTACACAACAAAAGAAACAATCAACAAAATGAAAAGGCAGAATTGGAGAAAATATTTCTAAACCATATATCAGATGAGGGGTTAATATCCAAAATATATAAAAAACTAATGCAACTCCATAACAAAACCAAGAAACTGATTTAAAAATGGGCAGACAAATTGAATAGAAATTTTTCCAAAGACATCCAAATGGACAACAGGTACATAAAAAGATGTGCAACATCACCAAACATCAGAAAAATGCAAATCAAAGTTACAATGTGATACTATTTTACAAAACCTTGTAGAATGGCTATCTTCAAAAAGACAAGAGTTAACAAGTGTTGGTTAGAATGTAAAGAAAAGGAAAACGTTATGTACTGTTTATGGAAATGTAAATTGGTCCAGCCATAATGGAAAACAGCATGGAAATCCTCAAACAATTTAAAATAGAACTACCATATGATCCAGCAATTCCATTTCTGGGTGTATATCTAAGGGAAATAATATTAAAAAGATAGCCACAACCCCATGTTTATTGCGGATTTATTTACAATAGCCAAGAAATGAAAAGCACCTTAATGTCTGTCAATGAATTAATGGATAAAGAAAATATTATATAATATATATATATTATTCAGCCATGGAAAGAGGAACATTGTGTCATTTGTGAAAACACGGTGAGATAAGTCAGAGAAAAATGAATACTGTGCAATATCATTGTATGTGGAATCTAAAAATAAACTGAAATTGTAGAGATAGAGAGTAGAAAGGTAGTTGCCAGGGGCTTATGTGTGGAACAACTGGAGAGATGTTGGCCAGAGGGTACAAATTTTCAACCAGAAAAATAATAAGTTTTGGAGATCTAATGGACAGCATTCTTATGGTAGTTGACAATATGGTATTACATACTTCAAAGGTGTTAAGAGACTACATGTTAATTGTTTTCACCACAAAGAAATAAATAATAATATATGATATAATGGAGGTGTTAACTAATTCTCTGGTGGTAATCATATTGAAATGTATAAATGTATCAAATTAACACTTTGTACACCTTAAACTTACAAAATGCTATGTCAATTATACCTCAATTTTTTTAAAAAAAGCAGCAGCAGAAAAAAAGAGTTTGCCTTGAATGTTTCAGAAAAAAAATGATAAAACTTGCTTTATCCTAGAACCAATATTTATTGACTTTGCTTTTGTCACAATGTTTTTTTTTTTTAAACAGCCTATGAATATAATCAAAGTCTTTCTTTACCTATAGCCTGGGCTTTAAAACTGGTAATGGCAGTACGTCAAAGCCATACCTTTGACATAATTACTGTAACACAGGAAAGCCTGTAAAATAAAATTGTTTTTAAAATTACCATAGCAAAAAGCATGCTGAGTCTAAGCATACAGTTGTTGTTTGCAGGGTAGGAAATGACAACATTGCCAAAACAAGTTAAAAATGATGATACTTACGAAGGCCTGGGATATAAAATTTCAAGGGCACATGAATTTGTAGAATATAAACTTTAAAGTAAGTGGAGGAAAGGATATTGTTAAAGGAGAAAGAGTAATCTTGAGTTTCCTAACCACTATTGGAACTCCAATGAAGTTATACTTATGTCACTAGATTATTTTTATACTTTCTAGCAAAATGATACTTTAGATTTCTATGGGACTTTTAATTCAAAGCATCTTCACTTTCATGTCTCTCTGAATACAAAACAGAAAGAAGTAAAATAAATTCATATTATTTATATCTTATAATTTAGGTAATGATCCAGATGACCTCATTTAATTAGCATTCTTAATGAACCTGAATTATGTAGGTTAAATTGGGTTTTAGAAGGAATTGTTTTTTAGAAGATGATAGGTTAATATCAGAAATATAGTCAAAATTCCATTTTGTTACTTTCCAGAGTATTTTTAGGTCAGGTAACATTCAGATCAAACTCCTATAAATCTTACCATAAACTTATGTGGATAAAATAATAGTATGACCCATTTTTTCATAATAGAAATTATAGATTTTCAAATAATGCATTATGCCCATCACTGATTATAATTTATTCCAAATAAGTGTCTTTTTCATCAGGTTGCCTAATATACAACTTACTATCTGCTAATATTACTCAACCAAGGATTTTGGCTCCATAAGTTGTCTGAATGAAATCATAAATTTGATTTTTGATGTGACCATTAGCTTACTAATCTCATAAAATTGACTAAATTTACACTAGCACTTTGCATTATACACAGTAGGCACTTCATAAATCTTTAACTAAATGAAGCTATTTCCTTCTCTGTTCTTCAAAGACCATGTCTTGTCTTGTTTCCAAAGGGCTCAGAGACTAACCTGGAGAAGAAATCTGCCAAATATAGTCCCCAGATTGACTCCTATGAAGCAGTAGCTACATTAAAGGAATTAAGGATAGTGATAGAGGAATTTTATCCCCAGATTTTCAAACTCTATAGGAAGAATTCACACACATAAAGTGGCAAGGTGAGAATAACAGTAAAATTGGTGTAGGTTTGCCCAAGACTGCCCTCATTTTAGTCTCAATGTCCCATTTCTTTTGAAACCTCTTAGTTCTTGAGTAAATCAGGATGACTGTCCAGGAGTTGGAGCAGTGAGAAGTATAAAAACAGAAAAGTTTGGAATAGATATTAAGTTAAATGCAGAAGAGAAAAGAACACTTCTCACAAACAACATTCTAAGCCTGCAGTGTATCCAACCTGTCCATAATTATCCTGCATCCATTTTCATAATTTAAAAGCCTTTCTCATGCTAATAAGCATCAGCTAAGACAGGTTGTGCACAGGTGAATAACAATCTCTAATCATAGGTGATAAGAATTAAGTGAGATCTTTTCCTTAATTTATCTTTCTGATATTTTGCTGTTAGTGTATAGAAATGCAACAGATTTATGTATATTAATTTTTTATCATGAAACTTTATCAAATTCATTGATGAGCTCGAGTAGTTTTATGGTAGGATATTTAGGATTTTCTATGTATAATATCATGTCCTCTGCAAACAGTGACAGTTTTACTTCTTCCTTTGCAGTTTGGATTCTTTTTTATTTACTATCACATGAAAAAGAATAAAATATCCAGGAATAAACCTACCTAATGAGGTTAAAGATCTGTACTCTGAAAATTATAACACCATGGTGAAAGAAATTGAATACCACACAAACAGATGGAAAGATATACCATGTTCTTAGATTGGAAGAATCAATACTGTTAAAATGGTCATACTATCAAAGGCAATCTACAGATTCAATGCAATCCCTATGAAATTACCAATGACATTTTTCACAGACATGGAACAAAAATATTTTAAATGTGTATATAGACACAAAAGATCCTGAACAGTAAAAACATTCTTGAGAAACAAAAACTGAGTTGGAGAAATCAGGCTCCCTGATGTCAGACTATACTACAAAGCTACAGTGATCAAAAGAGTATGGAAATGGCGCAAAAATTGTCACATCAATAGAACAGGATCGAGAGCACAGAAATAAGTGCATGCACTTAAGATCACCTAATCCATAACAAAGGAAGCAGGAACATACAATGGACAAAACACAGTCTCTCCAATAAGTGGTGCTGGGAAAACTGGGAAGCTACATGTAAAAAAAAATAAAATTAGAATATTCTCTAGCATGATATAAAAAAATACTAAAAATGGATTAAAGACCTAAGTGTAAAGCTGGGTACTATAAAACTCCTAGAGGAAAAGATAGGTAGAACACTCTTTAACATAAATTGCAGCAAATTTTTTTTTTGGATATGTCACCGAGAATAATGGAAACAAATGAAAATTTTTTTCTCACACACACACACTGCATTTTATTTTTACAAGAGGTAAATAAACTGTCACCAAGCATTGTAAATGGATGACCACAACAAAAGCAACAATGATTGCAATTACCAAACAAGAAACACACTTATACTATGTCATAATATTGACATTCAGTCCAGTAATCCTCCACTGTAACAGCTCCTTTACTTTGCAGTGAAAATTGATTTGTATATTTTTTGCCTCTGAGTTCTTGTGGGCTTTTTTTTTAAATTCAAACAGAAAGTCACAAAAATTATAATGATCCTCATCAGTTCACTCAGTCCCATGTAATTAATATTTTTTCTATCTTGATCTTTTGTTAGCACTTTTATGAATTCATCAGTTTTCCATTAAGTTCTGAAAATGCTTATTCATTCAGTTCAAAAGTATAGTCAGTTACCAGAAACCTGTACATGTCAGAGTTTTTTCCATGAATTCCTTGAAGATGAAACCCTCTTATAGGAAGATTCTTGCAAAAGCCTCAGAGTACACCCAAAACTGTCTGTAAATGACGAAAGAGTTAAAAATGACCATGGTTGAGGGTTGAGGAAGATGGTGGTAGAGTAAGATGCGGAGATCACCTTCCTCCCCACAGATACATCAGAAATACAACTATACATGGACCTGCTCCTGTAGAACAACCACTGAACGCTGACAGAAGACCTCAGACCTCCCAAAAGGCAAGAAACGCCCCACGTACCTGGGTAGGGCAAAAGTAAAAAGAAAACACAGAGACAAAAGAATAGGGACGGGACCTGCACCAGTGGGAGGAAGCTGTGAAGGAGGAAAGGTTTCCATACAGTAGGAAGCCCCTTCATGAGCAGAGACTGCAGGTGGTGGAGGGGGAGAGATTTGGAGCCATGGAGGAGAGCGCAGCAACAGGGGTGCGGAGGACAAAGTGGAGAGATTCCCGCACAGAGGATCCGTGCCGACCAGCACTCACCATCCCCAGAGACTTGTCTGCTCGCCTGCTGGGGCGGGTGGGGGCTGGGAGCTGAGGCTCAGCTTTGGTCGGATCACAGGGAGAGGACTGGGGTTGGTGGAGTGAACACAGCCTGGAGGTGTTAGTGCACCACGGCTAGCCAGGAGGGAGTCTGGGAAAAAATCTGGACCTGCCGAAGAGGCAAGAGACTTTTTCTTCCCTCTTTGATTCCTGGTGCATGAGGAGAGTGAGTTAAGAGCGCTGCTTAAAAGACCTCCAGAGAAGGGCGTGAACCACGGCTAACAGCACAGACCCCAGAGACGGTCATGAGATGCTAAGGCTGCTGATGCTACCAGCAAGAAGCTTGTGTGCGAGCACAGGTCACTATCCACACCTCCCCTCCCGGGAGCCTGTGCATCCTGTAACTGGCAGGATCCCGAGATCCAGGGACAAATTCCCCAGGAGAAGACACATCGAGCCTCAGGCTGGTGCAACACCACGCTGGCCTCTCCCGCGGCAGGCTCGTCCCACACCCGTATCCCACCCTCCCCCCGGAATGAGTGAGCCAGAGCCCTCAAATCAGCTGCTCCTTTGACACTGACATGTCTGAGCGAAGAACAGATGCCCTCAGGAAACCTATACGCAGAGGCAGGGCCAAATGCAAAGCTGAACCCCAGGAACTGAGCGAACAAAGAAGAGAAAGGGAAATCTCTCCCAGCAGCCTCAGGAGTAGTGAATTAAACCTCCACAATCAAACTGATGTCCCCTGCATCTGTGGAATACCTGAATAGACAATGAATCAACCCAAACTGTGGAGGTGGACTCTAAGAGCAAGATATATTATTTTTTTCCCTTTTTCCTCTTTTTGTGAGTGTGTATATGTATGCTTCTGTGTGAGATTTTGTCTGTAAAGCTTTGAATTCACCATTTGTCCTAGGGTTCTGTCTGCCAGTTTTTTGTTTTGTTTTGTTTTTGTTTTTTTAATTAAAAATTTTTTTCTTAATAATTTTTTTTATTTTAATAATTTTATTTTATCTTCATTTTATTTTATCCACTTTCTTTCTTTCTTTCTTTCTCTCTATATTTTCTTGCTTTTATTCTGAGCTGTGTGGAGGACAGGCTCTTGGTGCTCCAGCCAGGACTCAGTGCTGTGCCTCTGAGGTGGGAGAGCCAACTTCAGGACACTGGTCCACAAGAGACCTCACAGCTCCACGTAATGTCAAATGGCAAAAATCTCCCCAAGATCTCAATCTCAACACCAACACCCAGCTTCACTCAACAACCAGCAAGTTACAGTGCTGGACACCCTATGCCAAACAACTACCAAGAGGGGAACACAAACCAACCCATTAGCAGAGAGGCTGCCTAAAATCATAATAAGGCCACATACACCCAAAAACACACCACGAGATGTGGACCTGCCCACCAGAAAGACAAGATCCAGACTCATCCACAAGAACACAGGCACTAGTCCCCTTCACCTGGAAGCCTACACAACACACTGAAGCAACTTTAGCCACTGGGGACAGACACCAAAAACAACGGGAACTACTAACCTACAGCCTGCCAAAAGGAGACCCCAAACACAGTAAGAAAAGCAAAATGAGAATACAGGAAATCACACAGCATCTGAAGGATCAAGGTTAAAACCCACCAGAACTAACAAATGAAGAGGAAATAGGCAGTCTACCTGAAAAAGAATTCAGAATAATGATAGTAAAGATGATGCAAAATCTTGGGAATTTAAGAGAGAAAATGCAAGAAACATCTAACAAGGACCTAGAAGAACTAAAGATGAAAGAAACAATGATGAACAACAGAATAAATGAAATTAAAAATACTCTAGAAGGGATCAATAGCAGAATAACTGAGCCAGAAGAAGGGATAAGTGACCTGGAAAATAAAATAGTGGAAATAACTACTGCAGAGCAGAATAAAGGAAAAAGAATGAAAAGTACTGAGGACACTCTCAGAGACCTCTGGCACAACATTAAATGCACCAACATTCGAATTATAGGGGTCCCAGAAGAAGAAGAGAAAAAGAAGGGACTGAGAAAATATTTGAAGAGATTATAGTTGAAAACTTCCCTAATATGGGAAAGGAAATAGTTAATCAAGTCTAGGAAGCACAGAGAGTCCCATACAGAAAAAAATCCAAGGAGAAACATGTCAAGACACATATTAATCAAACTATCAAAAATTAAATACAAAGAAAACATATAAAAATCAGCAAGGGAAAAACAACAAATAACACACAAGGCAATCCCCATAAGGTTAACAGCTGATCTTTCAGCAGAAACTCTGCAAGCCAGAAAGGAGTGGCAGGACATATTTAAAGTGATGAAGGAGAAAAACCTACAAACAAGATGACTCTACTGAGCAAGGATCTCAATCAGATTTGATGGAGAAATTAAAACCTTAACAGACAAACAAAAGCTGAGAGATTTCAGCACCACCTAACCAGCTTTACAACAAATGCTAGAGGAACTTCTCTAGGCAAGAAAAACAAGAGAAGGAAAAGACCTATAATAACAAACCCAAAACAATTAAGAAAATGGGAACAGGAACATACATATCCATAATTACTTTAAATGTAAATGGATTAAAAGCTCCCACCAAAAGACATAGACTGGCTGAATTGATGCAAACACAAGACCCATATATATGCTGTCTACAAATGACCCACTCCAGACCTAGGTATACATACAGACTGAAAGTGAGGGGATGGAAAAATATATTCCATGCAAATGGAAATCAAAAGAAAGCTGGAATACCAATTCTCATAACAGACAAAATAGACTTTAAAATAAGACTATTAGAAGAGACAAAGAAGGACACTACATAATGATCAAGGGATTGATCCAAGAAAAAGATCTAACAATTGTAATTATTTATGCACCCAACATAGGAGCACCTCAATACATAAGGCAAATACTAACAGCCATAAAAGGGGAAATCAACAGTAACACATTCATAATAGGGGACTTTTACACCCCATTTTCTCCAATGGACAGAGCAACCAAAATGAAAATAAATAAGAAAACACAAGCTTTAAATGATACATGAAACAAGATGGACTTAATTGATATTTATAGGACATTCCATCCAAAAACAACAGAATACACATTTTTCTCAAGTGCTCATGGAATATTATCCAGGGTAGATCATATTTTGGGTCACAAATCAAGCCTTGGCAAATTTAAGAAAATTGAAATTGTATCAAGTATCTTTTCCAACCACATCACTATGAGACTAGATATCAATTACAGGAAAAGATATGTAAAAAATACAAACACATGGAGGCTAAACATTACACTACTTAATAACGAAGTGATCACTGAAGAAATCAAAGAGGAAATAAAAAAAATAGAAATAAATGACAATGGATACACGATGATCCAAAACTTATGGGATGCAGCAAAATCACTTCTAAGTGGGATGTTTATAGCAATACAGTCCTACCTTAAGAAACAGGAAACATCTCGAATAAACAACCTAACCTTGCACCTAAAGCAATTAGAGAAAGAAAACAAAAAAACCCCAACATTATCAGAAGGAAAGAAATCATAAAGATCAGATCAGAAATAAATGAAAAAGAAATAAAAGAAATGATAGCATAGATCAATAAAACTAAAAGTTGGTTCTTTGAGAAGATAAACAAAATTGATAAACCATTAGCCAGCCCCATCAAGAGAAAAAGGGAGAAGACTCAAATCAATAGAATAAGAAATGAAAAAGGAAAAATAACAACTGACACTGCAGAAATCCAAACGATCATGAGGGACTACTACAAGGAACTCTATGCCAATAAAATGGAAAACCTGGAAGAAATGGGCAAATTCTTAGAAATGTACCACATGCCAAGACTGAACCAGGAAGAAATAGTAAATATGAACAGACCAAGCACAAGCACTTAATTTGAAACTCTAATTAAAAATCTTCCAACAAACAAAAGCCCAGGATCACATGGTTTCACAGGTGAATTTGATCAAACATTTAGGGAAGAGCTAACAACTATCTTTATCAAACTCTTCCAAAATATAGGAAAGAGAAGAACACCCCCATACTCATTCTACGAAGCCACCAACACCCTGATACCAAAACCAGAAAAAGATGTCACAAAGAAAGAAAACTACAGGCCAATATCACTGATGAACATAGATGCAAATATCCTCAACAAAATACTAACACACAGAATCCAACAGCACATTAAAAGGATCATACTCCATAATCAGGAGGGGCTTATTCCAGGAATGCAAGGATTCTTCAATATACGCAAATCAATCAATGTGATACACCATATTAACAAATTGAAGGAGAAAAACCATATGATCATCTCAATAGATGCAGAGAAAGCTTTAAACAAAATTCAACACCCATTTATGATAAAAACCCTGCAGAAAGTAGGCATAGAGGGAACTTTCCTCAACATAATAAAGGCCAAATATGACAAACCCACATCCAACATCATCCTCAACGGTGAAAAACTGAAACCTTTTCCACTAAGATCAGGAAGAAAACAAGGTTGCCCACTCTCACCACTCTTATTAAACATAGTTTTGGAAGTTTTAGCCACAGCAATCAGAGAAGAAAAAGAAATAAAATGAATCAAAATCGGAAAAGAAGTAAAGCTGTCACTGTTGGTGGATGACATGATACTATACATAGAGAATCCTAAAGATGCTATCAGAAAAATACTAGAGCTAATCAAAGAATTTGGTAAAGTAGCAGAATACAAAATTAATGCACAGAAATGTCTGCCATTCTTATACACTAATGATGAAAAATCTGAAACTTTATTTAAGAAAGCACTCCCATTTAGCATTGAAGCAAAATAATAAAATATCTAGTAATAAACCTACCTAAGGAGACAAAAGATATGTATGCAGAAAATTATAAGACACTGATGAAAGTAATTAAAGTTGACACAAAGAGATGGAGAGATATATCATGTTCTTTTACTGGAGGAATCAACATTGCGAAAATGACTCTACTACCCAAAGCAATCTACAGACCCAATGCAATCCCTATCAAACTATACTGGCATTTTTCACAGAACTAGAACAAAAAATTTCACAATTTGCATGGATACACAAAAGACATCGAATGGACAAAGCAATCTTGAGAATGAAAAATGGAGTTAGAGAAATCAGGCTCCCTGACTTCAGACTATACTACAAAACTAAAGTAATCAAGACAGCACGGTACTGGTACAAAAACAGAAATATAAACCAATGGAACAGGAAAGAAAGCCCAGAGATAAACCCACACACATATGGTCACCTTATCTTTGATAAAGGAGGCAAGAATATACAGTGGAGAAAAGACAGACTCTTCAATAAGTGGTGCTGGAAAAACTGGACAGGTACATGTAAAAGTATGAAATTAGAACACTCCCTAACACCATACACAAAAATAAGCTCAAAATGGATTAAAGACCTAAATGTAAGGCCAGAATCTATCAAACTCTTAGAGGAAAACATGGGGAGTATGCTCTATGACATAAAACACAGCAAGATCCTTTTTGACCCAACTCCTAGAGAAATGGAAATGAAAACAAAAATAAACAAATGGAACCTAATGAAACTTAAAAGCTTTTTCAAAGCAAAGTAAACCATAAACAAGATCAAAAGACAACACTTAGAATGGGAGAAAATATTTGCAAATGAAGCAAGTGACAAAGATTACTCTCCAAAATTTGCATGCAGCTCTTGCAGCTCAATAACAAAAGAAACAATCCAATCCAAAAGTGGGCAGAAGACATAAATAGACATTTATCCAAAGAAGATAAACAGATTGCCAACAAACACGTGAAAGAATTCTCAACATCATTAAACATTAGAGAAATGCAAATCAAAACTACAGTGAGATATCATCTCACACCAGTCAGAATGGCCATCCTCAAAAAATCTAGAAACAATAAATGCTGGAGAGGGTGTGTAGAAAAGGGAACACTCTTGCCCTGTTGTTGGGAATGTAAATTGATACAGCCACTATGGAGAACAGTATGGAGGTTCCTTAAAAATCTACATATAAAACTACCATACGACGCAGCAATCCCACTACTGGGCATATACCCTGAGAAAACCATAGTTCAAAAAGAGTCATATACCAAAATATTCATTGCAACTGTGTTTACAATAGCCTGGACATGTAAGCAACCTAAGTGTCCATCATCGGGTGAATGGATAAAGAAGATGTGGCACATATATACAATGGAATATTACTCACCCGTAAAAAGAAATGAAATTGAGTTATTTGTAGTGAAGTGGATGGCCATAGAGTCTGTCATACAGAGTGAAGTAAGTCAGAAAGAGAAAAACAAATACCGTATGCTAACACATATATATGGGATCTAAGAAAAAAAAAAGATCATGAAGAACATAGGGGTAAGACGGGAATAAAGACACAGACCTCCTAGATCATGTACTTGAGGATATGGAGAGGGGGAAGGGTAAGCTGTGACTAAGTGAGAGAGTGGAATGGACATATATACACTACCAAATGTAAAATACATAGCTAGTGGGAAGCAGCCGTATAGCACAGGGAGATCAGCTAGGTGGTTTGAGACCACCTAGGGTGGTGGGATAGGGAGGGTGGGAGGGAGGGAGATGCAAGAGGGAAGAGATATGGGAACATATGTATATGTATAACTGATTCATTTTGTTTTAAAGCAGAAACTAACACAGCATTGTAAAGCAATTATACTCCAATTAAGATGTTAAAAAAAACTCATAAAATTTTTTAAAAAAAGGCTTGTTGTCAGATATTTGAGTTTTTGCCAATCTGATAAACGAGAAATGGCTTATAAGAAGAGTTTTAAGTTTCACTAATCATGAGTAGAGGTGAGTATTTTTTAGGGCCATTTTAATAAAATTCTGGTAAATTGTTTGCTAAAAACAAAATGACCATTGTTAAAGATTTAATGAAAGTTATAACAATGCAATTGACAAGGAAATTTAGTTATTTCTGAGATATACATTTTAAAGTAATAACTAGAATTATGACTTTTATCATTATAGCAGAACATATAAGATTTTTAGAAATTTCATATAATGTCTGAAACATTTATATTAACATATTTCCATACAAATAACCCAAAGAATGTTTAGTATTAGTTGTTTGTTTGTTTGTTTATTTATACTGCAAGTTGTTATTAGTCCTTAATTTTATACACATCAGTGTATACATGTCAATCCTAATCGCCCAATTCAGCACACCACCATCCCCACCCCACTGCGGTTTTCCGCCTTGGTGTCCATACGTTTGTTCTCTACATCTGTGTCTCAACTTCTTCCCTGCAAACTGGTTAATCTGTACAATTATTCTAGGTTCCACATACTTGTGTTAACATACGATATTTGTTTTTCTCTTTCTGACTTACCTCACTCTGTATGACAGTCTCTAGATCCACCCATGTCTCAGCAAATGACTCAATTTCATTCCTTTTTAGGGTTGAGTAATATTCCATTGTATATATCGACCACATCTTCTTTATCCATCTGTCTGTTGATGGGCATTTAGGTTGCTTCCATGACCTGGCTATTGTTAATAGTGCTTCAATGAACATTGGGGTGCATGTTTGTTTTTAAATTATGGTTTTCCCTGGGTATATGCTCAGTAAAGGGATTGTGGGATCATATGGTAATTTTATTTTTAGTTTTTTTGAAGAACCTCCATACTGTTCGCCATAGTGGCTGTATCAATTTACATTCCCACCAACACTGCAAGAGGGTTCCCTTTTCTCCACAGTCTCTCCAGCATTTGTTATGTGTAGATTTTCTGATGATGCCCCTTCTAACTGGTGTGAGGTGGTACATCATTATAGTTTTGATTTGCATTTCTCCAATAATTAGTGATATGGAGCAGCTTTTCATATGCTTCTTGGCCATCTGTATGTCTTCTTTGGAGAAATGTCTATTTAGGTCGTCTGCCCATTTTTGGATTGGGATGTTGTTTCTTTAATATTGAGCTGCATAAGCTGTTTATATATATTGGAGATTAACCCTTTTTCCATTGATTTGTTTGCAAATAGTTTCTCCCCTTCTGTCGGTTTTCTTTTCATCTTGTTTATGGTTTCCTTTGCTATGAAAAAGCTTTTAAGTTTCATTAGGTTCCATTTGTTTAGTTTTGTTTTTATTTCCATTACTCTAGGAGGTGGATCAAAAAAGATCTTGCTGTGATTTATGTCAAAGAGTGTTCTTCCTATGTTTTCCTCTAAGAATTTTATAGTGTCTGGGCTTACATTTAGGTCTTGAATCAATTTTGAGCTTATTTTTGTGTATGGTGTTAGGGAGTGTTCTAATTTCATTCTTTTACATGTAGCTGTCCAGTTTTCCCAGCACCACTTAATTAAGAGACTGTATTTTCTCCATTGTATATCTTCATCACCTTTGTCATAGATTAGTTGACCATAGGTGTGTTGGTTTATCTCTGGACTTTGTATCTTGTTCCATTGATCTATGTTTCATTTTCTGTGCCAGTACCCTATTGTCTTGATTACTGTAGATTTGTAGTATAGTTTGAAGTCAGGGAGTCTGATTCCTTCAGCTCATTTTTGTCCCTCAAGACTGCTTTGGCTATTCGGGGTCTTTCGTGTCTCCTTACAAATTTTAAGATGATTTGTTCTAGTTCCATAAAAATTGCCATTGGTAATTTAATAGGGATTGCACTGAATCTGTAGATTGCTTTGTGTACTATAGTCATTTTCACAATATTGATTCTTCCAATCCAAGAACATGGTATAATCTCTCCATCTGTTAGTATCAACTTTAATTTCTTTCATCAGTGTCTTATAGTTTTCTGTATACAAGCCTTTTGTTTCCCTAGGTGGGTTTATTCATAGGTATTTTATTGTTTTTGTTGCAATGGTAAATGGGAGTGTCTCCATAATTTCTCTTTCAGATTTTTCATCATTAGTGTATAGGAATGTAAGAGATTTCTGTGCCTTAATTTTGTATCCTGCAACTTTCTCAAATTCATTGATTAGCTCTAGTAGTTTTCTGGTGGCATTTTTGGATTCTCTATGTATAATATCATGTCATCGGCAAACAGTGACCATTTAATTCTTCTTTTTCAATTTGTATTCCTTTTATTTCATTTTCTTCTCCGATTGCCATAGCTAGGACTTCCAAAACTATGTTGCATAATAGTGGTGAGAGTGGACATCCTTGTCTCATTCCTGATCTTAGAGGAAATGCTCTCTGTTTTTCACCATCGACAATGATGTTTGCTGTGGGTTCGTCATATTTGGCCTTTATTATGTTGAGTTAGGTTCCCTCTATGCTCACTTTCTGGAAAGTTTTTATCATAAATGGATGTTGAATTTTGTCTAAAGCTTTTCGTGCATCTATTGAGATGATCATATGGTTTGTATTCCTCAATTTGTTAATATGGTGTATCACATTGATTGATTTTTATATATTGAAGAATTCTTGCATCCCTGGGATAAATCCCACTTGATCATGGTGTATGATCCTTTTAATATGTTGTTGGATTATGTTTGCTAGTACTTTGTTGAGGATTTTTGCATCTATATTCATCAGTGATATTGGTTTCTAATTTTCTTCTTTTGTAGTATCTTTGTCTGGTTTTGGTATCAGGGTGATGGTGGCCTCATACAATGAGTCTGGGAGTGTTCCTTCCTCTGCAATTTTTTGGAAGAATTTGAGAAGGATGGGTGTTAGCTCTTCTCTTAATGTTTGATAGAATTCACCTGTGAATCCCTCTGGTCCTGGACATTTGTTTATTGGAAGATTTTTAATCACAGTTTCACTTTCATTACTTGTGATTGGTCTGTTCATATTTTCTATTACTTCCTGGTTGAGACTTGGAAAGTTATACTTCTCTAAGAATTTGTCCATTTCTTCCAGGTTGTCCATTTTATTGGCATAAAGTTGCTTGTAGTAGTCTCTTAGGATGCTTTGTGTTTCTGTGATGCCTGTTGTAACTTCTCCTTTTTCATTTCTAATTTTATTGATTTGAGCCCTCTCCCTCTTTTTCTTGGTTAGTCTGGCAAATGGTTTATCAATTTTGTTTATCTTCTCAAAGAACCAGCTTTTACTTTTAAGATCTTTGCTATTGTCTTCTATGCTCTATTTCATTATTTCTGCTCCGATCTTTATTATTTCTTTCCTTCTGCTCACTTTGGGTTTTGTTTGTTCTTCTTTCTCCAGTTCCTTTAGGTGTAAGGTTAGGTTGTTTACTTGAGATGTTTCTTGTTTCTTGAGGTAGGCTTGTATACCTATAACCTTCCCTCTTAGAACTGCTTTTGCTGCATCCCATAGGTTTTGGATTGTTGTGTTTTCATTGTCATTTGTTTCTGGGTTTTTTATGATTTCCTTTTTGATTTCTTCCATGATCTCTTGGTTATTTAGTAATGTATTGTTTAGCCTCCATATGTTTGTGTTTTTTATGTTTTTTCCTCCTGTAATTCATTTCTAATCTCATAGCATTGTGGTCAGAAAAGATGCTTGATATGAGTTCAATTTTCTTAAATTTACTGAGGCTTGATATGTGACCTAAGATGTGATCTACCCTGGAGAATGTTCTGTGTGCACTTGAGAAGAAAGTGTAATCTGCTGTTTTTGGTTGGAATGTCTTATAAATATCAATTAAATCTATCTTGTCTATTGTGTCATTTAAAGCTTCTATTTCCTTATTTATTTTCATTTTGGATGATCTGTCCATTGGTGTAAGTGAGGTGTTAAAGTCCCCCACTATTATTGTGTTATTGTTGATTTCCTCTTTTATAGCTGTTAGCAGTTACCTTATGTATTGAGGTGCTCCTATGTTGGGTGCTTATATATTTATAATTGTTATATCTTCTTCTTGGATTGATCCCCTGATCATTATGTAGTGTCCTTCCTTGTCTCTTGTAACATTCTTTATTTTAAAGCCTATTTTATCTGATATGAGAATTGCTACTGCAGTTTTCTTTTGATTTCCACTTGCATAGAATATCTTTTTCCATCCCCTCACTTTCAGTCTGTATGTGTCCCTAGGTCTGAAATGGGTCTCTTGTAGACAGCATAGATATGGGTCTTGTGTTTGTATCCATTCAGGAAGCCTGTGTCTTTTGGTTGGAGTCTTTAATCCATTCACATTTTAGGTAATTATCAATATGTATGTTTCTATGACCATTTCTTAATTGTTTTAGGTTTTTTTTTTTTTTTTTTGTGGTGTGTGGACCTCTCACTGTTGTGACCTTTCCCACTGTGGAGCACAGGCTCTGGATGCACAGGCTCAGTGCTCATGGCTCACAGGCCTATCCGCTCTGCAGCATGTGGGATCTTCCCAGACCGGGGCACGAACCCAAGTCCCCTGCATCGGCAGGTGGACTCTCAACCACTGCACCACCAGGGCAGCCTTTGTGTTTGTTTTTGTAAGTGCTTTTCTTCTTTTGTGTTTCCCACTTAGAAAAGTTCCTTTAGCATTTGTTGTAGAGCTGGTTTCGTGGTGCTGAATTCTCTTAGCTTTTGCTTGTCTGTAAAGCTTTTGAATTCTCCATGGAATCTGAATGAGATCCTTTCTGGGTAGAGTAATCTTGGCTGTAGGTTCTTCCTTTTCATCACTTTAAGTATATCATGCTCCTCCCTTCTGGCTTGTAGAGTTTCTGCTGAGAAATTAGCTGTTAACGTTATGGGAGATCCCTTGTATGTTATTTGTCATTTTTCCCTTGCTGCTTTCAATAATTTTTCTTTGTCTTTAAATTTTGCCAGTTTGATTACTCTGTGTCTCAGCGTGTTTCTCCTTGGGTTTATCCTGTATGGGACTTGCTTCGCTTCCTGGACCTGGGTGGTATTTCCTTTCCCATTTTAGGGAAGCTTTTGACTAAAACCTTTTCAAATATTTTCTCTTGTCCTTTCTCTCTCTCTTCTCCTTCTGGGACCCCTATAATGAGAATGTTGTTGTGATTAATGTTGGCCTAGAGGTCTCAGACTGTCTTCATTTCTTTTCATTCATTTTTCTTTAGTCTGTTCCACAGTAGTGAATTCCACAATTCTGTGTTTCACGTCACTTATCCATTCTTCTGCCTCAGTTATTCTGCTATTGATTCCTTCTAGGGTAGTTTGCTTCGCAGTTATTGTATTGTTCATCTCTGTTTGTTTGTTCATTAATTCTTCTATGTCTTTGTTAAACATTTCTTGCATCTTCTCGATCTTTTCCTCCATTCTTTTTCTGAGGTCCTGGATCATATTCACTATCATCATTCTGAATTATTTTTCTGGAAGTTTGCCTATCTCCACTTCATTTAGTTGTTTTTCTTGGGTTTTATCTTGTTCCTTCGTCTGATATATAGCCCTCTGCTTTTTCATCTTGTCCATCTTTCTGTGAATGTGGCTTTTGTTCCACAGGCTGCAGGATTGTAGTTTTTCTTCCTTCTGACATCTGCCCTTTGTTGGATGAGGCTACCTGAGAGACTTGATGGGAGGGACATGTGGTGGGTAGAACTGACTGCTGTTCTGGTGGGCAGAGCTCAGTAAAACTTTAATCCACTTGACAGTTAATTGGTGGTACTGGGTTCCCTCCCTGTTGGTTCTTTGGCCTGAGGCAACCCAATACTGGAGACTATCTGGGCTCTTTTGTGGGGCTAATGACAGACTCTTGGAGGGCTCACACCAAGGAGTACTTCCCAGAACTTCTGCTGCCAGTGTCCTTGTCCCCATGGTGAAAGTGAGCCACCCCACACCTCTGCATGAGACCCTCCAACACTAGCATGTAGGTCTGGTTTGGTCCCCCCGTGGTCACTGCTCCTTCACCTGTGTCCTGATGTGCACACTACTTTGTGTGTGCCCTCCAAGAGAGGAGTCTCTGTTTCCCCCAGTCCTGTCGAAGTCCTGCAATCAATTCCCACTATGTTTCAAAGTCTGATTCTCTAGGAATTCCTCCTCCTGTTGCTGGACCCCCAGATTGGAGCCTGACGTGGGGCTCAGAACCTTCACTCCTTGTGTGGACTTCTGTGGTATACGTGTGTTCTCCAGTCTGTGAGTAACCCACCCACCAGTTATGGGACTTTGATTTTACTGTGATTGTGCCGCTCCTACTATCTCACTGTGGCTTCTCCTTTGTCTTTGTATGTGGGGTATCATTTTTGTAAGTTCCAGTGTCTTCCTGTCAGTGATTGTCCAGCAGCTAGTTGTGATTCTGGTGTTCTTGCAAGATGAAGTGAGAGCACATCTTCTTCTCCACCATCTTGGTTCTTCCTTCAAAAGCAAAAATTTTAAATGGGATCTAATTAAACTTAAAAATGTTTACACAGAACAGGAAACCATAAATAAAGCCAAAAGGCAACCTATGGAATGGGACAAAATATTTGCAAACAATGCAACTAATGAGGGCTTAATTTCCAAAATATACAGCTTATACATCTTAATATCAAACAACCCAATTTACAAATAGGCAGAAAACCTAAATAGAAATTGCTCAAAAGAACTCATAGAGATGACCAGTAGACACATGAAAGTAGCTCAACATTGCTAATTATCAGAGAAATGCTAATCAAAACTACAATGAGGTACCACCTCACATAGGTCAGAATGGCCATATTCAAAATGTCTAAAAATAATAAATGCTGGAGAGGGTGTGGATAAAAAGGAACCCTCCTACACTGTTGGTGGGAATGTAAGTTTGGTACAGACACTATGGATAACAGTATGTATGTTTCTTAAAAAACAAAATTAGTGCCACCGTATGATCCTTCAATCCCACTCCTGGGCATATTTTTGGAGAAAAACATAATTTGAAAATATACATGTACCCCAGTGTTCACAGCAGCCCTATTTACATAGGCAATACATGGAAGCAACATAAATGTCCATAGACCAATGAGTGGATAAAGATGCCGTATATATATGTATATATGTGTATATATATATATATGTGTGTGTGTGTGTGTGTGTGTGTTTATACACACACACACACATGCATGTACACAATGGAATATTATTACAAAAAAGAATGAAATAATGCCATTTGCAGCAACATGGATGGACTTAGAGATTATCATACACAACGTAAAGTAAGGCAGACAGCAAAAGACAAATATCATATTATATAAAAATCTAAAATATGATAAAAATGAACTTCTTTACAAAACAGAAAGAGACTCACAGACTTAGAGAATGAACTTATGGTTATCAAAGGGGAAAAGGAGGAGGCATAAATTGGGAATTTGGGATTAACAGGTACACACTACTATATATAAAATAAATAAACAACATTGACCTACTTATAGTACAAGGAACTACATTCAGTATCTTGTAATAACCTATGATGGAAAAATAATCTGAAGAATATATATATATATATATATATATATATATATATCTCACCTTGCTGTAACATTGTAAATCAACTTCACTTTAATAAAAGTTTTTTAAAAAGAATTAATTGACAATAGTCCATTTTAGTACCTTAATAATTATTCTTTTAAGGACAAAGCTAAATTTATTTGACTTCTTATAGTTCATTTGAAATACTTAAATATGTTTGTAATTTGTCATTACTTAAGAAACCGAAACAGTATTCAGTAATAAATTTCTCAAAAATGTTTAGCAAGGAAAGGGACACATGACATAATTTTTCAAATTATTTAAGGTCAGTGAGTCTCTCAAAAAAATTTTTTTTGGCCAAATGACCATTTTGCTACAAAGCACTCTAAAATTAATTGTAACTTGATTTTTTCTCTATAATCCAAACATCAAAGGGTCAAAAAGTTAAGAGATCCCAAGAAAATTCATTGTGAGGATATATTTCAAAGAGAGTCATGAGCAATGTACAGGATAAACAAGTTCCAGAAGCAGAAATTTATGTGTAGTGAATTCTGCAGATATAAAACTGATGAATTCAGTGTTACTATACTTGAGTAGAAGAAATCTTCATACTCACTACTTTTTTTTTCATAGTTACAAATAAAAAGCTTTTTATCCCTTGTGGTGAGAACTTTAAAAATCTATTATCTTAGCAAGTTTCAAATATGTGATACAGTATTATTAACTATAATCACCATGCTGTACATTTTATCCCCATGACTTACATGGGGATAATTGGATGATTGTGCCTTTTGACTCCTTTCACCTATTTCACCCAACCCTCACCCCCACCTCTGGAAAAAGAAAGAAAAACAAACTCGCTACTACCTTTTGATACTTCTCTCTGAAGGACATTTCAGGACTAGAAGCATGAACCACAATATACTCTGTATATAAGAATTTTAGGTTTCTGACGGGATAAACATTACAAATGCATCTATTTTGAGAGACACTACTTCACTCCTCTTCCCTTCACTCATTATGCTCCAGTCACATTGGTCTTCTTTTTGTTTCTAACACACACAAAGTTCTTCCTTTTTGTAGAGATTTCTTACATGCTGTTCTTATGACCTGCATCGTTACCTTTCTCTTGCCCTGAATGGGCGCCTGTCACATGGTAATCACTCATTACACAAAGCTGAATAAATGAAAGAATGAGTGAATGAGTAAATGAATGAATTATCAGCAAAAGAGAAGAAAGCTAATTGAAATCAGTGTAAACTCAACAGAAAGAATGAAGTGGGTATCGACAAATGTCTTAAGTGTCAAAAATAAAGCACTCATTATCACTGATAGGAAGTGTTATGTAGTATTATCTCTTATAATAAAAACCAAAACCTTAAGATTTCAAAGACAATATTTTGCGGTTTTAGAAATATTTTAATGTTAAATTTATTTTAAAAATGGCCAAAAGCTTATTTGGAAAACAAAATTATTTAATCAATACCAAAAGATTTACCAAACAAAATACTACCATTTATTTGCAACTATAACTAAAGTGGACTCTGGTATATGTTGCATGTTTCTCACTAAGATATTGGTGAAACCCTTAGTTATAACTATACTAAGGCCTCTGTTCAAACTGCAGATTTCCTCTCCCTTTCTGTGTCCCACATTGGATTAGGCTTCATATTGGTTCACATTAAATTAGTTAGTGCCCTATGTTAGTGTTAAGGTAATAATTGCAGGAATTTCTCATATATTTTGTCTGCATCCACTAAAAAACATTAAAAAAAAAATCAGAGATTTGGTGACTTCCCCAATACAGAGGTGTTCATGTGATTCTGTGTCTCTGGTCATTTCTATTTCAGTTCGTTTTTGCATGATTTTAAAAAACTGAATAAACTCTTTAAAGAGAAAATTGAAAAATAACTTTGAAACTGAGTGATACCTGAAACATATTCTACCATTACACAGATAATCTCTCTTCCATGTTTTATTTCTATCAATATTAAACAACAACTATATGGGGAAACGAGTGTTGTATTATTTAGTATATTCAAACAAGTGGATTACATTAGTCTAACTAATTAAGAAGAAAAAAAGGTATTTTCTATCTATGTTTATCCATTACACATTTTCCAAGTCCAAAAATTCTTCTGAAAAACTAGAATATTTGCTCATATTTGTGTAGAGAATGTGATGAGGGGATGAAGAGTAGTGGACAACATGAAAACAGTTCACCATACCATATCTGACTTGTAACATGAAACAAAGATAAAATTATAGAGGTAGTAATCATGATGATGGAGAATTCTAAAAAACAATATTAAAAAACAAATATCTTTATGTTAAAAATAGTGAATAAACAAAATCTGTAAGAGCCACCAGATGTTTACATGGGATATTTCTGAAATGGTCCAATGAATCATAAAGCTATAACCACTATTTATTTCTAAAATTCAATAAATTGCCTATGACTGGGAGAAAAATTTGTTCTAGTTCTGTGTGACTGTCATCTGCATCCAAAGAAAAAGAGGAAGCTTTAAGAAATAACCTAAGTAGAGTTTCTTAAAATTTACTCTGAAATATTTTGGGAAGAATCATGTGTAAATAATGGCCTTAATTCAAAGGATAGAAGATCAGATGTAGAAGGGAACTCAGATATCTCTATATCCAAGCATCTTATTTCAAAGAAAAGGTACTTGAAATCCAGAACAGGAGAACAAGTAGTTCAAGGTTAAATACATACATTAAAAGTGTGAAGCCAGTCACATCATTTGTTGGTTCCCGCTCCCCTACAATGAACTCCTCTAAGGTGTGCTTGGTCCTAATTGCTACTTACAATGTCTTGAATGCCTGCAACTGTTTGTTCAACTACACCAGAGAAAAAAATTAAAAGAAAACAAATGTGAACTTTGCTTGACTATTACTCCTGCTTTTTTATCTACTATGAGCAACAACTCAGTTGGAACAGAACAATATTCTGCTTTCTGGAATCTGTTCTTAGCTCAAATAAATAACAAGGAAGCAAGAAAATAAGCTTTTAAAAACATACAGGATATGTATGTTTAAACGTAGAGCCTTTATTCATGAAGCCTTTGCTGTACCATAAGGTTTGAATATCAAACACTTCAGTTTTTTTTTGTTTTCTTTTTAGGGAAGTAAAATATAAAGAATCCTTAAATAATACTTTAAAATGAAGTTACAGAGTCCTAAAAGTATTATGTTTAATAGTACTATCCATAAACCCTGTGTCTCTCATGAATGTAAAATACCCATAAAATAGCACACATTAAAATGAATATTTTCCACCGATGCACATATAGGCATGTTAGCATCTAATTAGCTTTGAATTTTTCTCTTACTTAGAGCTTGGGAAATGACTTCAGAAACAGAGTTGCATTTTCCTTCTTCTATAGCACCAAAGAGATCCACCATAAACAAGGAAATGAGTTCACAATTCATAACCTTTATAAAATATCTATGTCTATATCAATATATCTGAGTTATATGATTATATATATAATGATATAATTATCATCTGGGGTACAGATTAAATAATATTATAATGATTATTATAAAAATAACAATCATTCTAAAAATAGATCTGAGCTTATTAACTCCTCTGCTCAGAAAGCTTGAATGACTCATTATTTCCTAAAGAACTAAATCCAAAATCTTTAGCATTGAAAGCTCTCTATGTTTGGATCCAAAACCATTTTTCCAAATTTACCTTGCAACTCATATTTCACCTTTATATTCAATTTACTTTCCAGCTATAACATTTCTCTCCATTTTTAAAATTTGCCATGTACTTTCTGTCCCTGATATTTTAGTGATAATCTTCTGTAAAGACTTTCTACCTCATATTTGTTAGGTGAAATGTTACAAACCCTTCATAGTTCAATGCAAATATTATATATTCAGTTAAGCATTTTTGTTCTTTCTTTTGTGCTTTAATAGTGATATATTTTTACTTATCTTGTGAAATTACTATATCGAGTCTTTTAATACTCATATCTCCAACTAGGTGTTGTTACGTTTTTTAAGAAATGAAAATTAGTCATCAATGTATGTATCTCACCTAGAAAGTATCATGGTGATTGCCAATGTTCTTTGAATTAACTTAACTGGTCAGCAAAACATTTAATATGTATTTTAAAAATATCAACAGCCATATTTATGTACTATTAACATGTTGAAGTTTCTTGGATCTGTAAAGTTATGTTGTTACATATTCATAAAAAATATACAAGTATACATCTTTGGAGCAGTACATCCATAATGGCTTTCTGAGGTGGGCAGGTCCTCTCCCAACAAGCAATAATAAAACTGGACAAAATAGTGAAAATAAATATTTAAGGTCCCTGGTTATTGACCAAAGGGCATACAACAAATTGTGAAGTATTTATTAAAGATTTATGTTGCACGTCAGTTAGAACAGCAAGAGTTTGTAACATTTTAGCAAGGGATGCTCCAATACCTCTTCCAAACTCTGTACTGTAGAAGTACTCTCCTGAGTCAGGGCAAGTACCACTGACCAACCAGAGGGAACTGACTGGATCAAATCAGGGAAAAATCTATGCTTAGGGATATTGTTGAAAACAACCAAGGTCTCATATGCACAGAATCAGAAAATGCTAATATCAAAGCAATAATAACTGAGACAGTCAACAACAACAAGAAAAAAACAGAGTAGGCAAAATTTAAGAGAGATTCAGGGAAAGTGATAGACAAAGATGGGTCTGGTAAGATCACATTTATCTCTGGTCATCTGGAAGGCTATGCCAATGTGAAAGGCTGTGTCTGTCCCAGAGATACTGTACAAAGCCCTTGCAAGCAACTGGCTCCTAGATGAATGAAGAGTAGGTTTGGAAACTCCATGAAATTTGAAAGAATTCCCCAAAGCAAAAACAGATACAGCAGCAGAAAACTGATTGGCTCAATGCGTATAAGAATAATCTCTGGTGACTCCCTAGTGGTGCAGTGGTTGAGAATCTGCCTGCCAATGCAGGGGACACGGGTTCGAGCCCTGGTCTGGGAAGATCCCACATGCCGCAGAGCGGCTGGGACCATGAGCCACAACTACTGAGCCTGCACATATGGAGCCTGTGCTCCACAACAAGAGAGCCTGTGACAGTGAGAGGCCAGTGCACCGTGATGAAGAGTGACCCCCACTTTCTGCAACTAGAGAAAGGCCTCACACAGAAATGAAGTCCCAAAACAGCCCAAAAATTAATTAATTAATTAAAAAACAAAAACACCTGTCTTAGCTACTGATCTCAGCTGTGCTCTCTCTGTGGCAGCTAGATTTATTAAAAAAAAAAAAGAATAATCTCTGTCCAATCAGTGGCTAACAACTAAGAGATTCTGAACCAGGGTTGGTCTCTAGGAAGCCAGTCTACACCTAAATACAAAGAAAAACTGAGCAGTGACATCAGAGGCCACACAGTAGGAGAAACAGAATCAACAGAATCAGTCAAGACAAGTCATTAACAAATGAAGAAGCAAACAAAACAACGACAACAAAAAACAGCAGCAATAATAAGATCCAGAGTGAGGGAAATAAGAACAAAGAGTTGTTACAATATATTATCTAAAATTTTCAATTTTCAACAAGACATTAGGATAATGGTAAAGAAACAGGAATGTAAAAAGGCAGCCAATATAAACTTGCTATGAGACAGGCACCAACTACAAATCAAATATTTACAAATATGTTCCAAAAACTAAAGTAAACCATGTTTAAAGAATAAAGGAAAAACATGACAAATAATAAAAACAATGTCAATTAAAAATATAGATGGGCTTCCCTTGTGGCACAGTGGTTGAGAGTCCGCCTGCCGATGCAGGGGACACGGGTTCGTGCCCCGGTCCGGGAAGATCCCACATGCCACGGAGCTGCTGGGCCCGTGAGCCATGGCTGCTGAGCCTGTGCGTCCGGAGCCTGTGCTCCACAATGGGAGAGGCCACAACAGTGAGAGGCCCGCGTATCACAAAAAAAATATATATATATATAGAAATTATTTTTAAAAGATAAATACGATATGATATCACTAGTATGAGGAATATAAAAATATTGAACTCATAGAAACAGAATTGAATGGTGGTTATATGGGGGGAATGGCGAGATATTGGTCAAAGGGTACAAAACTTTTGGTAGTAACATGAATAAGTTGTGGGGATCTAATGTAAAACATGATGACAACAGTTAGTAATACTTTATTGTATTGTATGCTTGAAATTTGCTAAGAGAGTAGATCTTTTTTTAACGTCTTTATTGGAGTATAATTGCTTTACAATGGTGTGTTGGTTTCTGCTTTATAACAAAGTGAATCAGTTATACATATACATATGTTTAAAAATCTCTTCAGTCATGCATCTCCCTCCTTCCCACCCTCCCTATCCTACCCCTCTGGGGGTCACAAAGCACCGAGCTGATCACCCTGTGCTATGTGGCTGCTTCCCACTAGCTATTTTAAGTTTGGTAGTGTATATATGTCCATGCCACTCTCTCACTTTGTTACAGCTTACCCTTCCCCCTCCCATATCCTCAAGTCCATGTTATAGTAGGTCTGTGTCTCTATTCCCATCTTAACCTTAGGTTCTTCATGATTTTTTTTCTTAGATTCTACACATATGTATTACTTCACTCTGTATGATAGACTCTAGGTCTATCCACTTCATTACAAATAACTCAATTTCGTTTCCTTCTATGGCTGAGTAATATTCCATTGTATATATGTGCCACATCTTCTTTATCCATTCATCCTATGATGGACACTTAGGTTGCTTCCACCTTGTGACTATTGTAAATACAGCTGCAATGAACATTTTGATACATGACACTTTTTGAATTATGGTTTTCTCAGGGTGTATGCCCAGTAGTGGGATTGTTGGGTTGTATGGAACTTCTATTTGCAGTTTTTAAAGAACCTCCATACTGTTCTCCATAGTGGCTGTGTCAATTTACATTCCCACCAGCAGTGCAAGAGTGTTCATTTTTCTCCACATGCTCTCCAGCATTTATTGTTTCTAGATTTTTTGATGATGGCCATTCTGACTGGTGTGAGATGATATCTCACTGTAGTTTTGATTTGCATTTCTCTAATGATTAATGACGTTGAGCAGTCGTTCATGAATTTGTTGGCAATCTGTATATCTTCTTTGGAGAAATGTCTATTTTGGTCTTCTGCCCATTTTTGGATTGGGTTGTTTGTTTCTTTGTTATTGAGCTGCATGAGCTGCTTGTAAATTTTGCAGATTAATCCTTTGTCAGTTGCTTCATTAGCAAATATTTTCTCCTATTCTGTAGGTTGTCTTTTGGCCTTATTTACGGATTCCTTTGCTGTGCAAAAGCTTTTAAGTTTCATTAGGTTCCATTTGTTTATTTTTGTCCTTATTTCCATTTCTCTAGGAGGTGGGTCAAAAAGAATCTTGCTGTGAATTATGTCATAGAGTGTTCTGCCTATGTTTTCCTCTAAGAGTTTGATAGTTTCTGGCCTTATTATAGATCTTTAATCCATTTTGAGCTTATTTTTGTGTATGGTGTTAGGGAGTGCTTTAATCTCATACTTCTAAATGTACCTGTCCAGTTTTCCCAGCACCACTTATTGAAGAGGCTGTCTTTTCTCCACTGTATATTCTTGCCTCCTTTATCAAAGATAAGGTGACCATATGTGCGTGGGTTTATCTCTGGGCTTTCTATCCTGTTCCATTGATCTATATTTCTGTTTCTGTGCCAGTACCATAGTGTCTTGATTACTGCAGCTTTGTAGTGTAGTCTGAAGTCAGAGACCCTGATACCTCCAGCTCCATTTTTCTTTCTCAAGATGTCTTTGGCTATTTGTGGTGTTTTGTGTTTCCATACAAATTGTGAAATTTTTTGTTCTAGTTCTGTGAAAAATGTCAGTGGTAGTTTGATAGGGATTGCATTGAATCTGTAGATTGCTTTGAGTAGTAGAGTCATTTTCACAATGTTGATTCTTCCAATCCAAGAACATGGTATATCTCTCCATCTATTTGTATCATCTTTAATTTCTTTCATCAGTGTCTTATAATTTTCTGCATACAGGCCTTTTGTCTCCTTAGGTAGGTTTATTCCTAGATATTTTATTCTTTTTGTTGCAATGGTAAATGGGAGTGTTTTCTTAATTTCATTTTCAGATTTTTCATCATTAGTGTATAGGAATGCCAGGGATTTCTGTGTATTAATTTTGTATCCTCCTACTTTATCAATTCATTGATTAGCTCTAGTAGTTTTCTGGTAGCATCTTTGGGATTCTCTATGTATAGTATCATGTCATCTGCAAACAGTGACAGCTTTACTTCTTCTTTTCTGATTTGGATTCCTTTTATTTCCTTTTCTTCTCAGATTGCTGTGGCTAAAACTTCCAAAACTATGTTGAATAAGAGTTGTGAGACTGGGCAACCTTGTCCTGCTCCTGATCTTAGTGGAAATGGTTTCAGTTTCTCGCCATTGAGGATGATGTTGGCTGTGGGTTTGTCATATATGGTCTTTGAGGAAAGTTCCCTCTATGCCTACTTTCTGCAGGGTTTTTATCATAAATGAGTGTTGAATTTTGTCAAAAGCTTTCTCTACATCTATTGAGATGTTCATACGGCTTTTCTCCTTCAATTTGTTAATACGGTGTATCACGTTGATTGATTTTCATATATTGAAGAATCCTTGTATTCCTGGAATAAACTCCACTTGATCATGGTGTATGATCCATTTAATATTCTGTTGGATTCTGTTTGCTAGTATTTTGTTGAGGATTTTTGCATCTATGTTCATCAGTGATATTGGCCTGTAGTTTTCTTTCTTTGTGACATCTTTGTCTTGTTTTGATATTGGGGAGATGTTGGCCTCATAGAATGAGTTTGGGAGTGTTCCTACCTCTGTTATATTTTCGAAGAGTTTGAGAAGGATAGGTGTTAGCTATTCTCTAAATGTTTGATAGAATTTGCCTGTGAACGCATCTGGTCCTTGGATTTTGTTTCTTGGAAGATTTTTAATCACAGTTTAAATTTCAGTTCCTGTGTTTGGTCTGTTCATATTTTCTATTTCTTCCTGATTCAGTCTTGGCAGGTTGTGCATTTCTAAGAGTTTGTCCATTTCTTCCATTTTGTCCATTTTATTGGCATAGAGTTGCTTGTAGTCATCTCTCATGATCTTTTGTATTTCTGCAGTGTCAGTTGTTATTTTTCCTTTTTCATTTCTAATTCTATTGTTTGAGTCTTCTCCCTTTCTTTCTTGATGAATCTGGCTAATGGTTTATCAACTTTGTTTATCTTCTCAAAGAACCAGCTTTTAGTTTTATTGATCTTTGGTATCATTTTCTTCTTTTTCATTTATTACTGGTCTGATCTTTATGATATCTTTCCTTCTGCAACTTTGAGGTTTTTGCTCTTCTTTCTCTAATTGCTTTAGGTGCAAGGTTACGTTGTTTATTTGAGATGATTCCTGTTTCTTAAGGTAGGATTGTATTGCTATAAACTTCCCTCTTAGTACTGCTTTTGCTGCATCCCATAGATTTTTGGTTGTCGTGTCTCCATTTTCACTTGTTTCTTGGTATTTTTTGATTTCCTCTTTGATTTCTTCAGTGATCACTTCGTTATTAAGTACTGTATTGTTTAGCCTCCATGTGTTTGTATTTTTTACAGATCTTTTCCTGTAATTGATATCTAGTCTCATAGCATTGTGGTCGGAAAAGATACTTGATAAAATTTCAATTTTATTAAATTTACCGAGGCTTGATTTGTGACCCAAGATATGATCTATCCTGGAGAATGTTCCATGAGCACTTGTGAAAAAAGGGTATTCTGTTGTTTTTGGATGGAATGTCCTATAAATATCAATTAAGTCCATCTTGTTTAATGTATCATTTAAAGCTTGTGTTTCCTTTTTCGTTTCATTTTGGATGATGTGTCCGTTGGTGCAAGTGGGGTGTTAAAGTCCCCTATTATGAATGTGTTATGGTCGATTTCCCATTTTATGGCTGTTAGTATTTGCCTTATGTATTGAGGTGCTCCTATGTTGGGTGCATAAATATTTACAATTGTTATATCTTCTTCTTGGATCGATCCCTTGATCATTATGTAGTGTCCTTCTTTGTCTCTTGTAATAGTCTTTATTTTGAAGTCTATTTTGTCTGATATGAGAATTGCTACTCTAGCTGTCTTTTGATTTCCATTTGCATGGAATATCTTTTTCCATCCCCTCACTTTCAGTCTGTATGTATCCCTAGGTCTGAAGTGGGTCTCTTGTAGACAGCATATATATCGGTTTTACTTTTGTATCCATTCAGCCAGTCTGTGTCTTTTGGTGGAAACGTTTAATCCATTTACATTTAAGGTAATTATCGATATGTATGTTCCTATTCCCATTTTCTCAGTTGTTTTGAGTTTGTTATTGTAGGTCTTTTCCTTCTCTTGTTTTTCTTGCCTAGAAAAGTTCCTCTAGCATTTGTTGTAAAGCTGGTTTGGTGGTGCTGAACTCTTTCAGCTTTTGCTTCTCTGTAAATTTTTTAAATTTCTCCATCAAATCTGAATGAGATCCTTTCCAAGGAGAGTAGATCTTAAATGTCCTCACTACAAAAAATATGTAACTATGAAAGGTGATGAATCTGTTATTTAACTTGATTGCAGTCATTTCACAATTCACATGTATTTTAAATCTTGATGCTCTACACCTTAAATATGTTCAATTTTATTTGTCAATTATACTTCAATAAAGCTGGAAAAGTGAATTATAAGAAAGAATCAAGACGTATCACTTCCAAAATGGCAGTGTAAGATGAACAGACCCTCATTCCAGAGAAACATTTAATGGGTGAAAAGTATTAAAAATCAGCCATTAAAAAGCCAGTGTTATTAAATTTTCCTAATGGAACACAGTTAATGGAGAAATACTTATTCAATAAAGTATACAAATTATTGGTAACAACAGAGTCTGTCTATGGCATTTGACCAACAAACCTCTTAAACCCACCTACTTCCTGCTTTGTGTGGCAGAGATTCTCTTCTGGATGCTCTACTCTGGACTGGTATAGCCAAGGAGACAGGGGTTTGCTTTTCCCCTAGGTCCAAGAGGATGTTTATGTTTTCATTCCTAGAGGAGGATACTTGGATTTTTTATTTCTCTCAGTTATATGCTGAGAAAGCTATAATCTGGACAGTGCTACTGAAAGTACTGGGGATTTTTTCTACCACCCAATCCCCACACATAGGGTAGATATTCTACCCCAGTCACAGCAGGCCAAAGATACTGGGGTTCCAAATACCAGAGTTTCTTCTTGATTGTAGGGTGGCTATTAATGCCAGAAGAAGGAAGCCAAGACAAGGGGGTATCCTCTTCTGTTCCCATTAACAGAGCAGATTTATTCATCCAAGAGTAGTAGTTTAGTATCTATGCTCCCAGCTCCTGTGAAGTAGCATAGAGATTTGGCCTGAGGGAGAGTCAGGCTTTAAAGATGAAGATCTCTGTAACTTTGTCTAAAATAATTGTTTTATTTGGTATAGACTATGAAAATCTTTTCCTAAAGCATTGTTGGAAAGAGTGGGGATCATGATACAATAATTAAGTCAGAGCAGCTAGTAGCCCCATGATACTTGAAACAATAAAGGAAATAGTAGACCAGCTAAAAATTTATCAGAGAGTACCAGGGAAAATGTAATCCAGAAGAGTAATTGAGAGATCACACTGAAACCTACAGGTTAAAAATGTTGTGTACAGGTTTTAGGCAGCACCCACTTAGGAGTAATCAGAGCTGTATCTTAGGAAAATATAAAATGATGTTTCAAGCCATACACATCACTATCAACAAAGGGCAGAAGACTTATCACCACAAGGGGCTTTAACATGAACTCTGAGAAAACATAACCTGAACAATAAAATATTCTGACACAGAGGTGACTCTTAGAAAGTCAAGATTAAAAATAAAATTTCGGGTTTCCCTGGTGGCGCAGTGGTTGGGAGTCCACCTGCTGATGCAGAGGGCGCGGGTTTGTGCCCCAGTCCGGGAGGATCCCACGTGCCGTGGAGCGGCTGGGCCCGTGGGCCACGGCCGCTGAGCCTGCACGTCCGGAGCCTGTGCTCCGCGACGGGAGAGGCCACAGCAGTGAGAGGCCCATGTATCGCAAAAAATAAAAAAATAAAAATAAATAAAAAAATAAAATAAATAAAATTTCACTCAATCTTTTTTGTTATGAAGTTCATTCTCAGGAATGATAAGAAAGGGAGACTCCAAGGTTCTAGTCATGGCTTAACATTGGGGAAAAAATCATAAATTCTCAGTAATGTTACAGCAGTACAAAATTCTCAGTACTGTTACAGCAGTCTGTAAGCCACACACACATCCAATGGCAAAGGGTAAAATCCTAGCTAGATAAAGGAACTTTGGCCAAAAATTTAACTAACAAAATTCTTAGGGTAATTCGTGGGCAAAAGCACAAAGATCCAAAACAATTTTGTGAAACAAGAATGAAGACAGAAGAATCATGCTCCCTGACTTCAGGCTATACTACAAAGCTACAGTAATCAAAACAGTATGGTATGAGTACAAAAAAAGACATAAAGATCAATGGAACAGGATAGAGAGCCCAGAAAAGAACCCTACGCCCTTATGGTTAATTAGTCAACAAAGGAGGCAAGATCATACAATGGAAAAAAGATGTGGAGGTGGGGCCAGAGTCTGGGGTGATCCCATAGCTCCCAGGACAGATCCAGGTGCATGACTACATGCAACTACAGTGGGTCCCAGTGCCTGACTTCAGCAGATCTCTGCCAGTGGATCTGTGCTGTTGGCATTGTGAACACAGAACCTGAGGACATCCTGGCTGATTGCTCACTTTCCCATGGCTGAGGTGGGGTTGAGGGCAGTGCCAACAACAATGTAGTTTGTGAGCATGCACAAGGTGTGGTGGGCATCACCATAGAGCACACTTCCTTGTGGACAGCTTCTTTGGAGGAACACTCAGTGGTTTTTCCCCCATAGAAGCAATCCAGTCCTGCCTACCTCACACCACAACTCAGAAATGGATCTAGGAACTTCTATGTTAACACCTGTGAAGCAGACCCTGCCCTGACAGCACTGTGACAACCACAGAGAAAAGAGGAGGCCCAGCTCAACATCCAGTGCAGGCTCTGGTTACCACAGCACCAAACACACCCCCTATCAAGGGATTAACAGTCAGGACAAACTGAGGAAAGATATGGCAGGCATCCATATTAAAAACAGCCCTTGCACTACAAATATTAGACTCACAGACTAAACAAGAATGCTCCCACATAAAAACAGCCCTTCAAGGCCACAGTAGATAACTGTTTCTCCTAAATTCATAGTGTCAAAGAAATACAACTAAAATGAAGAAGCAGAGGAAAAATTCCTAATTAAAAGAACAAGAGAAATCCTCTGAAAGAGCAAACAATGAAAAAAACCTATTCACTCTACCAGATCACAAGTTCAAAAAGCAGGTAATAAAAATACTGAAGGAATTAACAAAGACTATCAGTAGAAATGTAGATCACTGTAAAAAAGAACTAGAAACTATAAAGAGGAGCCAATTAAAAGTAGAATACTCATTTGCCAAGATGAAAACTGAGCTAAAGGCAATAAATAGCAAACTAAATAATGCAGAAATACGAATGAGTGATCTGCAAGATAGAATAATGGAAATCACCCAATCAGAACAGCAGACAGAGGGCTTCCCTGGTGGCGCAGTTGTTGGGAGTCTGCCTGCAGATGCAGGGGACGTGGGTTCGTGCCCCGGTCCGGGAGGATCCCACATGCCGCGGAGCGGCTGGGCCCGTGAGCCATGGCCACTGAGCCTGCGCGTCCGGAGCCTGTGCTCTGCAACGGGAGAGGCCACAACAGTGAGAGGCCCGTGTACCACAAAAAAAAAAAAAAAAAAAAAGAACAGCAGACAGAAAGACAAATGGAAAAAACTGAATGCAACATATGAGATCTATGGAATAGTATAAAGCATGTCAATCTATGGATTATGCACATCCCAGAAAGAGAAGAAAGAAACAAAGGGGATTGAAACTATACTTGAGAAACTAAAGGGGAAAGAAGGGTTGGATGAATTGGGAGGTTGGGATTGACATATAAACACTATTGATACTATGTATAAAATAGATGACTAATGAGAACCTACTGTATAGCACAGGGAACTCTACTCAATGCTCTGTGGTGATGTAAATGGGAAGGAAATCCAAAAAAGAGGGGATATATGTATATGTATAGCTGATTCACTTTGCTGTACAGTAGAAACTAACACTACATTATAAAGCAACTATATTCCAATAAAAATTTTAAAAAAGAAAAAAAAACTGTTCTTGAAGAAATTATAGCTGAAAACTTCCCAAACCTAAAGAAGGAAATAGATATCCAGGTACAGCAAGCAAAGAGGGTCCCAAAGAAGATAAACACAAACAGACCTAACCTAAAACATACCATAATTAAAACAGCAAAAGTTAAAGATAAACAGAGAATTCTAAAGGCAGCAAGGGAAAAACAAAGGGTCAGTTACAAGGGTAACCACCATAGGGCTAACAGCTTATTTCTCTACAGAAACTTTGCAGGTCAGAAGAGAGTGGCATGATATATTCAATGTCCTGAAAAGGAAAACCTGTGATCTAGAATATGCTACCTAGCAAGATTATCATTTAGAAGGAGAAATTAAGAATTTCTCAGACATGGAAAAACTAAAGGAATGCAACAATACTAAATCTATCCTAAAAGAAATATTGAAAGGTCTTTTCTAAATAGAAAAGAAGCAAGGATCTATAGGAAAGAGAAAAATCACAATTATAAAGTAAATTATTTAAATAAGCCAGTTCATAGATTTTAAATATCAAAAAATAAATTGTGAAAGTGATAACACAATGAACAGCAAATATATAAACATGGTGATGTGACAGATAACATCAAAGTCATAAAATGGGGGGGAGGAGAGTCAGAAATTGTAGTTTTTTTTAGAACATATTTGAGCCTATATGAATATAACTCTAAAGCAAGTACATATAATAATGGGTTAAGATACTGTAAAAATAGGGTAACCACAAATCAAATACATACAATAGATTTACAAAAACCAAAAGGAAGAGAACACAAGCATAATACAAAATAAAATAATCAAATCACGAAAGGACAAACAAGCAAAAAGTAACAAAGAAGAAATACAAAATTATCTTGCAAACAAGGTTTAAAATAACAATAAATATATACTATCAATAATTACTTTAAATGTCAATGGACTAAATCCTTCAATCAAAAGTCATAGAGAGGCAGATTGGATAATCAAACAAGAGCCTAAAGTATGGTGCCTACAAGAGACCCATTTTAGGGTGAAGGACATGTATAGATTGAAAGTGAGAGAATGTTAAAAGATATTTCATGAAAATAGAAATGACAAGAAGTGGTGATAACAATACTCATACCAGACAAAATAGACTTTAAAACAAAGGCCATAAAGAAAGTTAAAGAAGGACACTATATTGTCCTGAAAGGATCAATATGAGAAGAGGCTATTACACTCATTAACATATATGCACCCAATATAGGATCACCTAAGCACATAAAACAATAGTAATAGATATAAAGGGGAAAATTGACAGGAATACAATAATAGTAGGAGATTTTAACACACCACTGACATCAATGGACAGATCTTCCAGACAGAAATTAAATAAGGTAACAGAGATCTTAAATGACACAATAGAAGATTTAGACTTAATTGACATTTTCAGGACATTAGATCCAAAACAAAGGATATAAATTCTTTTCAAGTGCAAATGGAATATTTTCTAGGATAGACTAGGAAACAAAACAAGCCTCAATTAATTTAAGAAAATAGAAATTATTTCAAGCGACCAAAAGAACATGAAACTAGAAATCAACCACAAAGAAAAATGAGGAAAAGTGATTATGTGGAGACTAAACAACATGCTACTAAAAACCCAATGGGTCAATGATTAAACCAAAGAGGAAATTTTAAAATATCTTGAGACAAATGACAATGAAAACACAACACTCCAGAATCTGTGGGTTGCACAAAAGCATTCCTAAGAGGGGAAGTTCATAGTGATACAGGCTTTCCTCAAAAAAACAAGGAAAATCTCAAATAAACAACCTAACCTATCACCTAAAATCGATAGAAAAGGACAAACAAAACTCAAAGTCAGCAGCAGGAATTAAATACTATAGATCAGAGAGGAAATAAATAAAATAGAGATTAAAATAGAAAAACAATCAATAAAACCAGGAGCTGGTCCTTTGAAAGGGTAAACAAAGTTGACAAACCTCTGGGCAGGCTCACCAAGAAGAAAAGAAAGAGGACCCCCCCCTCAAAAAAAAAATAAAAAGAAATGAAAGAGGCAAAATAATGACCAACACCACAGAAATACATAAAAACATAAGAGAATACTATGAACAAGTATATGCCAACAAATTGGACAACTGAGAAGAAATGGACAAATTTCTAGAAACACACGGCCCACAAAAATTGAATCAAGAAGTATAACTGATTCACTTTGTTATAAAACAGAAACTAACACACCATTGTAAAGCAATTATACTCCAATAAAGATGTAAAAAAATAAAAATAAAATAAAATAAAATAAAGAAGAAATAGACAATTTTAACAGACCAATCACTAGAAGTGAAATAGAATCGGTACTAAAAAAGAAGAAGAAACTTTCCAGCAACCAAAAGTCCTGGACTGGATGGCTTCACATACAAAGAAGAAATTATACCAATTCTTCTCAAACTCCTCCAAAAGATTGAAGAGGAAGTGACATTCCCAAAGTCATTCTTTGAAACCAGCATCACCTTGATACCAAAAACAGACAAAGACACTGCCAAAAAAGGAAATTACAAGCCAATATCTTTGATGAATATAGATGCAAAAATTCTCAACAAAATACTGCAAACTGAATCCAACAACACAAAGTAAAATCATATACCATGTTCAAGCTGGATTAATTCCAGGGTCACAAGGATGGTTCAAAATATGCAAATCAATCAATGTGATACACATCAACAAAAGAAAAGGCAAAAACCACATGATCATCTCAATAGATGCGAAAAAAGCATTTGATAAAATTCAACATCCATTCATGATAAAAACTCTTACCAGAGTAGGTATAGAGGGAACATATCTCAACATAACAAAAACGATTTATGACAAACCCACAACCAAACTAATACTAACTTGTGAATAGTTGAAAGCCTTCCTGCTAAATTCTGGAACAAGACAAGGATGCCCACACTCACCACTTCTATTCAATATTGTATTAGAAATCCAAGCCACAGAAATCAGACAAGAAAAAAATGTATCTAGATTGGAAAAGAAGAGGTAAAAGTGTCATTATATGCAGATGATTTAATACTCTATATAGAAACCCTAAAGACTCCACACAAGAACTGCTAGAACTGACAAATGATTTCAGCAAGGTAGCAGGATAAAAGATTAACATACAGAAATTTAATGTATTTCTTTACACTAACAATGAAATATCAGAAGGGAAAGGAAAAAAAAAACCTTTTAAAATCCCAACAAAAAGAAAAAAATAATTAGGAATAAACGTGAACAAGGAGTTAAAAGACTTATATGTTGAGAACTATAAAACATTGATAAAAGGAAATTGAAGATGATTTAAAGAAATGGAAAGATATTCCATACTCTTGGATTGGAAAAATTAATATTGTTAAAATGGACATAATACACAAATAAATATACAGATTTAATGGAATCCCTAGCAAATTACCCATGATATTTTTCCCAGAACTAGAACAAAAATTCTAAAATTTTATGTAACCATAAAAGACCCAGAATTGCAAAAACAATCTTGAGGAAAAAGAACAAAGTTGGAGGCATAACCCTCCCAGACTTCAAAAACACTACAAAGCTACAGTAATTGAAACAGCATGGTATTGACATGAAAACAGACATACATATCAATGCAACAGGATAGAGTGTCCAGAAATAAACTCACACATCTATGGTCAGTTCATCTTTGACAAAAGAGGCAAAAATGTACAATGGGGAAAAGACAGTCTCTTTGGCAAGTGGTGTTGGGAAAGTTAGACTGCAGCAGGTAAATTGATGAAGTTAGAACACTCCCTCACACTATACACAAAAATAAACTCAAAATGTCTTAAAGATTTAAATGTAAGACAGGACACCATAAAACTCCTAGAAGAGAACATAGGCAAAACATTCTCTGACATAACTTGTACCAATGTTTTCTTAGTTCAGTCTCCCAAGGCAATAGAAATAAGGGCAAAAATAAACAAATGGGACCTAATCAAACTTAGAATCATTTGCATGGCAAAGGAAACCATAAACAAAATGAAAAGACAACCTATGAACTGGGAGAAAATATTTGCAAATGGATGCAACCAACAACGGCTTAACTTCCAAAATATACAAACAGCTCATATACCTAAAAACAAAAAGAAAAAAAACAATAAAAAAATTTCAGAAGACCTAAATAGGTATTTCTCCAAAGAAGACATACATATGACCAATGGGCACATGAAAAAAAATGTTCAACATAGCTAATTATTACATGAATGCAAATCAAAATTACAATGAGGTATTACCTCACACCAGTCAGAATGGCCATCATTAAAATTTCTACAAATAAATGCTGGAGAGGGTGTGGACAAAGGGAACCATCCTACTTGTTGGTGGGAATGTAAATTGGTGCAGTCACTATGGAAAACAGTATCGAGGTTCCTTGAAAAGCCAAAAATAGAGTTACCATATGATTGAGAAATCCCATTCCTGGGTATATATCCAGAGAAAACTCTAATTTGAAAAGATACATGTGCCCCCAAGGCTCACAGAAGCACTATTTACAATAGCCAAGCCATAGAAGCAACCTAAATATCCAACAACAGATGAATAGATAGAGAAGATGTTGTATGTATATACAATGGAATGTCACTCAGCCATAAAAAAGAATGAAATAATGCCATTTGTAGCTACATGGATGGACATAAAGATAATCATATTAAATGAAGTAAGTCATATAAAGACAAATAACATATGATATCACTTATATGTTGAATCTAAAATATGATACAAATGAATTTATTTACAAAACAGAAACAGACCCACAGACATAGAAGACAAACTTATGGTTACCAAAGGGGAAAGGGGGAAGGGATAAATTAGGAGTTTGGGATTAGCAGATATAAAATACTATATATAAACTAGATAAATAACAAGATCCTATTGTACAGCACAGGGAACCGTACTCAATGTCTTTCAATATCTTGTCATAACCTATAATGGAAAATGATATGAAAATGAATATAAGTATATATATATATATATATATATATAACTGAATTTCTATTGCTGTACCCCAGAAACTAACATAACACTGCATACCAAGTATACTTCAATAAAAAATATAACATTATGTCTATTAGAATGGAGAATACACAAAATGCTGACCACAACAAATAGTGACAAGGACATAGAGTAACAGGAACTCTGATTCATTTCTGGTTGGAACGGAACACTGCACAGCCACTTTGAAAGACAGTTTGGCAGTTTCTTATAAGACTAAACATACTCTTACTATGTGATACAGCAGTCACACTCCTTGGTATTCACTCAAATAAATTGAAAACTGTTGTACACCCAAAAACCTGTACATGGACTTTATAGCAACTTTATTTATAGTTGCCGAAACTTTGAAGGAAACAACCTGTCCTCCAGTAGTTAAATGGAAAACTCAACTGTGGTACAACCAGGCAATGGAATAATATTAGCAGTAAAAATAAATGGTCTCTTAAGCCCTAAAAACACATGAAAGAAATAAATACATATTCCTACCTGAAAGAAGCCAATCTGAAAAGGCTACACACTCTCATTCAAATTTTATTACATTCTGTAAAAGGCGTAACTATTGAGGTAAAAAGAACAGTTGTTGTCAGAGTTTAGAGGGAAAAGAGGGGTGAACAGGCAGAGAACAGTGGGTTTGGGGGTTAGAAAAACTATTCTGTATGGTACATTAATGGTGGATATGTATCATTATACACTTGTCAAAACCCACACAATATAAAAGACCAAGTGTGAATTGTCATGTAAACTATGGAATTTGAGTGATAATGATGTGTCCATATAAGTTGATAAATTGTAACAAATGTATCACTCTGGAGCAGGATACTGATAATGGGGAAGTCTGCATGTGTGAATACAGTGGGTATTTGTAAACTCTAATGTCTGCTTAATTTTACTATGAATAAAACTCTAAAAATAAAATTTGATTTTGGTGCTGGTAGCCTTTTAAGCCAACATGTCTCAGACTACAGTGAAGAAATAAACAACCTAGGGCCAATATAAATGGTCCATCTTGGCTCATTTACGTGACATCTTTATTAGATATATTCATAAGTATTTGTCTTGATGCTATTTAAAGCGGTATCATCTTTAAAATTATATTTTATAAATGTTTCTTCCTAGTGTAGAAAAATATAATACATTTTTGTATTGAGTTTTATCCAGTAAGCTTTCTAAATTTACTTATTTACTGTCATTTATCTCTAGACATTTTAAAATTCTCTACCTACACAATTCTGTTGTTAGTGAATGAAATATTTATATACATATGTATATAGATATTTTTCTCTCCCATTCCTTGCCTTATTGCCCTGGCATGGGTCTCTGTTAAAATGGTGAATAAAAGTTCTAAGCGTAGTAACTGATCCCAGTATATCATGAAAATTTTTTCTTAATTAGAAATACTTTCTCCTTTTGTTGGTTTTTAAGTATTTACCATTTTTTGTACTTTTATGATGTCACTTTATATTTAAATCTTTGACCCATTTTGATATTTATTCTGATGCATAGTGTGAATATAGATTCAAAATTTCATTTTCCAGATGGCTACATTGATTACCTAACAACATGTATTTACAAGTATATCTTTACATAATATTTTGAGAACACACTTTTATCATGTACTCAATCTTCAAAAGTATATGGGCCTACTTCTGGAATTTCTATTCTGTACCAATTCTCTATGACTTTGTACCAATCTGAGTCTAATCAGGAAATAGAAACTGCTCAGCCATCTGAACAGTAGAAATTTATTACAAACAATTATTCAACTATGATAAAATAGTAAGTATAAGATACAAGAAAACTCTATAGTGTACCCTAGAGATGAGGGAGAATTCTCAATGAAGGATAAGCTTGAAAGTGAGTTACTTCACCAAGGCAGGTTAAGATCTTTTTTGAGAGAGTGTAGTTATGGCCCACCAGATAACGAAGAAATTCACTGGATTATCCAGGCTAGAGATAGTTTGCAGTTGCTGGGAGAGTAGAAAGCAAACTTCCAGGATGCAAGCAATCCACAATCTGTACCTGACATTAGGACATGGACAGAGAATGATGCTGCCAGTGTGGGAAAGAGGCCTGGAGCACACAATATTCCTGTCAGGATTATGGAATCAAGAGGGTCATGGGAAATAAATCTTAAGGATCAAAGTTGATGAAAGGAAATTAAGACCTGGTGGAGATGGGATATCTGGAGCTTGAAGTGTTCTTTTGAGAATGCCACAGGAAGGTGATCATCATACTAGGTCTAGGCTGCAAGGTCACCAAGACACGACACATTCTGAGTGCACAGTAGGGTAAAAGAACCACCAGATGTCCTCATATACACACCAATTCCTGATGGTACAGCCACCAAAACCTCTAGAGAATACATGTCATTTTCAGTATGCCTCCACTGGTGTCCACTAAGAAAGCTTAACATTTAGCCTACTGTAAAGGAGAAACACTTAAAGGAATTGCATTCATTATTACTGAGAAAATACTGAAATGTGAATTGAGCTAAGAGGCAATAAATTGATAACTGGCACAGTCCACACCTTTGGCCACTCTATTTCCATACGTACTTTTTACACACATTTTAACTTCTTTATAACAACAAAATATGTTCACACTTTGACCTAACAAGATACAACTATCCTGACAAGTGAAGAAGTTCTAATTGTTCCCCAAAATAAGAAGATGCGGAATCTCAAGAGTTATATCTATTACTGGCTACATTAATTTTTCCACAAATTTTGTCACATTCCTACTTCATATTCTCTTCGTTAAAGACTAATTTGGATATCTAGCCTTCAAGAACTTCTGTATAAAATAAAAATGGAAATAAGGAGAAAGAAATGTTAGTATGTTGAAATATACACATGTCTTTACTAGTGGGATTTTTTTTCTTTCTTATAGATTTTTACTTCTTGTTATGGCCTTTTCTTTTCTACTTAGAGATGACCCTTTAACATTTCTTTTAGGGTCAATTTAGTATTGATGAACTCTTTTAGTTTTTGCTTGTCTGAGAAGTTTGCTATCTCTCCTTCAATTCTGAATAATAATCTTGCTGGGTAGAGTATCCTAGGTTGTATATTTTTCAGCACTTTAAATATGCCATTCCCTTCTGGCCTGCAAAGTTTCTGCAGAAAAATCATCTGATAGCCTTATGGGGCTTCCCTTGTATGTGACCTTATTTTTTATTGCTGCCTTTAGAATTCTCTCTTTATATTGAACTTTTGCCATTTTAATTATGATATGTCTTGGTGTCAATCTCTTTGGGTTCATCTATTTTGGGACTCTCTGAACTTCCTGTATGTGGATACCTGTTTTCTTCTTCAGGTTCAGGAAGACTTCAACCATAATTTCCTCAAATAATTTTTTGACCCTTTTCTCTTTCTCTTCTCCTTCTAGGGCTCCTATACTGCAAAGTATGGTACACTTGATTTTGTCCCAAAGGTTCCTTAAACTGTTCTCTTTTTTGTTTGCTTTTGTTTTTGTTGTTCCGAGTGAGTGATTTCCATTATAAGACCTTCCATATATTTATGCATTCTTCCTTATCACCTAGTCTGCTTAATTCCTTCTAGTGTGTTTTCCTTTTCAGTTATTGTACTCTTCAGTTCTGACTGGTTCTTTTTTACATTTTCCAGTCCCTTGATAAAATTCTCACTGTGTTCATCTATTCTTTCCCCTAGTTCATTTAACATTCTTATCACTAATGCTTTGAACTCTTTATCTGATAAAATACCTTTTTTTATTAGTTGATTTTTCAGGATTTTTTTCTTGTTTCTTCATTTGAAACAAATTCCTCTGCTTTCTCATTTTGCTTAACCTTTTCTGTCTGTATGAAATTACATGAAACAGTTACCTATCCCAGGTTTGAAGCAGTGTCCTTGTGTGGGTGTGATCCTATACAGTCTGCATGGGCCCAGTGGCTTTGGTGAGGGTGCTGGACCTGAAGTGAGCACAAGTCATGTCTTTCCCAAGAATGTGGTGGCAGCTATCATAAAAAAAGCACATAGAAGTATGGAAGGCTTTCATATGTTGCAGCCCTAATCCTAGTACCTCAAAATATTTGGAGATAGTGTTTAGATATAGGGCTTTTAAAGAAGTAAGTAAATGAATTAGTTAGGCTGAGTTCTAATTCAATCTGACTGGTGTTGCTATAAGGAGAAAAACTGGGAAAAAGAGAGATACAGGTGATGTACACACAGAGGAAAGAGCATGAGAGGGCAAAAAGAGAAGGCGGCTGTCTGCAAGCCAATGGTAGTGGCCTCAGGAGAAATCAAACCAACTAAGCCCTTGATGTTGGACTTTATCCTACAGAACTGTGAGAAAACAAATTTCTGTTGATAAGCCACCGAGTCTGTGGTAGTCTATGGTATTTTGTTGTAGCAGCCCTAGGAAACTAATATACTTTTATAAACTTCATTTCTTAAATTGACCATGAAATTGTAGTTGATATTTACCTATGGCTTTCTTTTTCAAATACTCATTCTATATTATCCTTGCCTTCAGCAAGAACATCAATTGAGCTGGTTTCTTTACCTGGTAGGGTGACCTAAACTTTCATCCCCAGAGGATCTGATTTCTCAGTTGCCAGCCTTAATTTGTTTGCTATAATTTTCCACTAATCTTTATTATTTGTCAAGGAAATACCAGACACCCTAAAGAATCCTTTGGGTTCCATTTATAGTCTTCTTTATCTCCATTGTGTTTTAGCAAACAAATTTCCCCTTGATGATTATAATCAATCACACCTGCTGATAGTTTAGCACATTTGTCTGCCTGTTGATTTACTGCATAATAAGCCATAATGGCCAGGTGATAGTCTCATTTTTCCATTCAACAGAACCATTTCTATTTCACTTGGTGGAAGTCTTTCCTCTTTTGGAAACAAGTTCCCCAAGACAGTGGAGATAAAAGATTTTTAGAAAGGAAGACAAAGACCTGTGAATGGGTTATTAGTGAGAGGAAGCATTCTCACTTCCACCTATGAATTCCTGGACCCAGGCTATGGGAGACAAAGCACAATAAAATTGCCTCTCATTTAAAGCAAAAATTGCACACTGTTTAACAGCAATATCCATCAATTTGCACCATAACTGTGCCTTCATTGTCATCTAACTTTTCCATTAAGGCAGCTATTTTCAGAAGATGAGGTATATGGATATATCTGCAAAAGGAGCCTTATATTTGCTACAAAGTTCTAAAAGTCTCCACTGATTCCCCAATTGGCACTTGCCAAAAGTTCAATATTGCACCCTTATTTGCCATGGCCACTTCAAGTTATCATTGGATTTGATGGATCATAAAGACCAAAGTTGAGAGAGTGGTTTATGACACAAACTGAATTTGATAGAGTCTTCTCTTGCTCTGATCCCCAGTCAAAATTGGCAGTCTTATGGGTGACTCTGTAAGTGGATTGAAGTATCACATTCAAATATATGTTTTTCCATAATCCAAGAACGCCTACCAAGTGTTTTGCTTCCTTTTTTATAGTGGGTGGTGTGAAATCTAACAACTTGTTTATCACCTTGGAGGATAAATCTTACCACATTCCATACCAATAAATCTCCTGAAAATTTCCCAAGGAGAAAGGTTGCTGACAAGCTACTTTTAGGCTCAGAATAGATTGTGCATTCAAAATTGTTTATTTCTTCTGGATCCAATCATTCCAATTTTAATGATCCCATTCTTTATCAATCTATACCCTAATAGTCTCATAAGCAACTTGCAAAACTGTGAATTCAACTGTCATTGTAATTCAACAACCCACACAATTTAATTTGTGTTTGATTTTCAGCAGTAACAAGAAATAAAACATTCCTTTAGAGTTGTCATGTAAGATCTTCAGTTCTTAGAATTGAACTCTGAATTTGAGCTTGCCATTTTTTCTCTATAGGTGTTTAAGTGTGCTCAAAAGAATCAATTGCACAGTCCTTAGAGTTCTTATAGTCATCATTGCCACCATAATTGTTAAGTGCAGCAGTTACTTGAACGCTCAGTTTCATCATAATCAATTCAGGAGTTTCATCCAGGAACAATTTTGCCTCATTCACCCAGAGGACATTAGGCAATGCCTGAAGATACTTTTAGTTGTAAAAATTTGTTGGGAATGCTACAGTCATCCAGTGGGAAGAGGTCAGGGGTGCTGCTATACATACTACAAGGCACACAACAATTCCCCACCACAAATAATTATCTGCACCAAAATGTCAATAGTATCAAGGTTGAGGAATCTTGCCAACCACAGATGAAAATTGATTGATTTTGTGATGCCGTCACATATCATTCCTGCTAGCATTGCGCTTCCCATTGTCAATGAGCTCAGCATGGCACTTTATCCCAACAAAATAAAGCCCAAAATTTCATCTTAAGTGAGCTATATCATGAGACTACTCCAGGAACTAATTCTGTATTGCTTTGGTTGCTATCAGTATACAGAAACTTCTCAGTGATTTAAACATGGAGATATTTCATATAAAGAAATATTAAGCTATAATAAATAGTAGCTATGAGATGTAAGAGGACTCACAGGGTGTCTTGCAGCTGAGGGGCAGTGCCCAAGGAAGGACAAACCTCAAAGGGAGACCCTTTCCCCACGGATACAGTTTCAGATTTCATTGTAGCCCTCTAGATAGCAGAGAATGTTGCTAGGTTTTCCAGGCAAGATTTGTTCTACAATCACTGAGCAAGAAAGAAACAATGCTCGTGGTGCAGGTGAGCTGAAACCTGTGGCCAGGCAGACAGGTATTTAGAGGGAGTAAGAGTGCCTGTATGGGAGGGAGTCCTGGAGCATGCACTGTTCATATTGGGAGAACTACAGCCTTGGGAGGACCATTTGAGATAACATCCAGGAGACAAGTGATAAGAATGACTCAAGGTGCCAGGGCAGGCAGGATGCTTAGAAAAGTGCATAGGCGTTCATGTATTTCAGACCACAGGTATGTGATTATCTGCCCTGGCCAAGGATGAATGGCAACAAAGAGACCACCAATTCTGGACATGTGGTTGGGGTAGAGTACCAATGGATGTCCTCCTCCGCATACCACTGACTCATGGTATAGCCACCAGAACCAGAAAGAGAGGCTCTTTATCCTATAATGTTCCTTCAGTGCTGTTACTAAGACAGCTTAACATTGTGCTCACTGTAAAGGAGAAATACTGAAAGGAATTCCATGCATTCTCATAGAGTAAGTATTGCAGGGTGAATTTGGAGCTGAGAGGAAATACATTGATAACTGGCATGGATTTCCACAATCTTAATTTTTGAAGCTATATATTTTATAGCTATGCATATACACACACAGATTTTTTTTTTCATTTTTTACAGGCTTAATGATTTTTCCATATAAACTTTAGAATTAACTTGTCTGATACCAAAAATAAATAAACCTTTTATTATTTTTAAGATTACGTTACAAATATAAACTAAGTCCTTTGAAAAAATGATATGTCTAAATTTAGTCCTTTCAGAAATGTTTCATAATCTTCCTCATTAAGTTTTGTACATTAAAAAAAAATTCCTATGATTTTTGTTTATTTCTGCTACTGTAATTGGGTTTCCTAGTTTGTTACATATTTTAATTGTTTTTCATTTTTATAAGTGAAATCTTTTGATTTTTCTATAAGAATTTTGCATCTCATTACTTCAAAAATTTTCTTAATATTTTTTGCACTTTTTTTCTCAATTTGTGCTTTCCTAACTATATAATGATATAATCTCTAAATAGAAAAAGCTTTGTCTTTTTTCTCAATTCTTAAGATTCTAATTGTATTAACTAATAACTTTAACATAGTGTTAAACAGTAATAGAGATAAAGTATCACATTCTTTGGTTACTATTTCAATGTAAGTACTTACATATTTGGGATTAAATCTGCAATCTACCAAACTCTGTCTCTGTTGTCCATTCATCTTTGTTTTTTTTGTTTTGTTTTGTTTTGGCTGCACTGTGCAGTAGAGCCCTAACCACAGGACTGCCAGGGAACTCCTCATCTTTCATTTTATACATCTCCTTCTCAACTTATGTACGGTCTTTTGGATCAATTAACTAATTTTATCATTCATTTTTTTCTCTACAATCATGGATATTTAATATCATTTGATTTTTTTTTTTGCGGTACGCAGGCCTCTCACTGTTGTGGCCTCTCCCATTGTGGAGTACAGGCTCTGGACGTGCAGGCTCAGTGGCCATGGCTCATGGGCCCAGCTGCTCTGCGGCATGTGGGATCTTCCCGGACGGGGGCACGGACCCGTGTCCCCTGCATCGGCAAGCAGACTCTCAACCACTGCACCACCAGGGAAACCCTATTATTTGATTTTATTATTGTATTACTTACCATAGAAATACAGTCTATTATGATTGCAAATGTAAATTTTTGATATTTGTATAACAAAATGTTATTGAAGGAAATGTGAGATACAATTAAAGAGTTTTCAGAGAAAAAATATAGAATTTAAATAGTAAACACATTAAGATAAATGCATGAAACTAAATACATCAAACACAGAGTAAACCAAAAGAAAGTAAAAGGACAAATAAAATTTTGATAAGATGAATGCAGACATTGAATTGTCCTGTATAGTTACCTGGTATTTTTTTTTCTCATTTCATTTTTATGATATACTTCTTTCTTTAGATTAAATTAATAGTTGTATCAGGGAGCATAATCTGATGTAGATTTAAAAAAAAACAAAACTATTTCAAAAGTGGTATTGTAATCTTTGATTCCATTTATGTGGTATATTGAACTCTTGTTTATCATTATCTTCAACAAAATATGCAATTTTGATTTGCATTTACTCCTTTTCTTAAGAGTATTTAATAGCACACTTAGAAAAAAACTAATAAATGAATGTCAAACTTTTTCAAAAGCAAAATATTAGACAAATCATTAGCTATTTTCATTTTTTTAAAAAATAAAACAGAAAACAAGAACAGCACATTAGAAATGATAATCAAAAATACCTTTGAATTAGAAATTTAAAATCAGAAGAGATTATTTGCAGAAATAATATGCAATAAATTTTGAGTGAGATTAAAAAATAAATTTCTGTATTATACAGCTTACCAAAATTGATCACAATATAGGCAACATTTAAACACAAAAAGATGTCATAGAAAAAAATAAAGTAGTTGAGGAATAGTACCAAAAAAATGTACTGAGTGCAAATAGTTTCACAAGAGAATTCTTCCAAACCTCTAAAGGTCAGACAATCTTAGTGTTATCTAAACTATTTTAGAGAATAGAAAAAAAAGAGAAAAAATTCTAAAGACATTTTATAAAATGTGTATAACACTCATCCTAAAACATGATGAAATTTATACTAAAATTGAAAACTACAAGCAGTCTCATTTGTGAATAAATAAAAAATAAGCAAAAAATAATGCAAGATCACATTATAAAATAAAACACCATATTCTGAATATAACAAAGTTTGTGTAAGAATAACATTTCCTGTGAGAACAAGAAAAAGTTTTCAAATTTTAAAATTATCTGCTTAATGGAATCATAGAACTGATAAAACTACAAAAAAAAAGAAAAAAAAAAACCTGTTAAGATCTCAGAGAATGGATAACCTTAGAAAGATGAGCTAATTTTGGGAGCATTTTTTCCCCTGGGGATATTTGCCAATTCTGGCCATGCCAAGAATCTGATAATCCAGACTTTGCCACCTTATAAGGCTAATCCTAGGAGACTTAAAAAGAAGTGGAGATTTTGGCACACTCACAGTGTTGTGAAACTACAAAATTGAATATTAGAGAGACTTCAAATACATGGTAATTTTCTCTATAATACATATATCAAATTTTGAAACTTCATGGGGAAGAAGGCTAAAAAGTTAAGAAGAAGGCCAGTTTAAAGTAGAATTAGTTTTCACAGTCTTCTCTCCCAGAGAAACATCAGAGTCCAAAAATTAGTAGAGAGAAAAATCACAATTAACACCTCTAACTCACAGCCAAAAAACCCTGGAGAATATTCTTTAGGAATACGGGTGGGAGTAGAGGAAAAATTACAAGGAATCTTACCAAGTTCCAGCTTCAAAGCAGCTCAGTTTCTGCCTATTTTAAGAAAGAGCTCTACTTAGCAGAGACAAGGGAAGTCCCTCTCTAAGAGAATATAATGTCATCTAGGTCCACTACAGTCTTTACACACAATGTTTGGCATACAGTCACAAATTAATTGGCATGCCAAAAAAAATGTCCAAATGACTGAAAAGAAAAATAATTAAATGAAAGAGATCCAAGGATTTAGGGTAACTGTGATTAATGTGTAAAAAAGTGGAGGAACAGATGGAGAATTTCACAAATGAATTGAAATATTTTGTTAAAAAATCAACTAGCTCTTGTGATGATGTTGTATAACTCTACAGATATACTAAAAGCCACTGAATTTCACACTTCAAATGGGTAAAAAAAAATAATAATAAAGCTGTTTTTAAAAGAATCAAATAGAAATTCCAGAAGTGAAAAAAATTAAAACCAAAGTTAACTCAATAAATATATTTATAATGGATTGGACACAACTGAGCACAGGATTAGTGAATTAAAAATAGGTCAGTAGGAATAATACAAGCTGAATCATAAAAAAAGTTGGAAAATACAGGAATCAATAACATAAATAAGGGATAAAATGTAAAATTCTAACATGTGTAACAGTAATCATAGAAACCAAAGAAAAAGAGAATGGAGCAAAGATAATATTTGAAGATATAATGACTGAAAATTTTAAAAAAATCAAATTTGAGACAGTATTATTTTAAAGTAGGAATGGAATAAATGGATGAGTAGACAAACAAACCTAAACTTGGCATATCATAGAAAAACTACTAAAAATCAAAGACAAAATCTTAAGAAAAAAATTGATACAATGTATTGAAAGAAGCAAAATAAAGAATTAGAGCTAACTTACGAGCAGAAATCATGTGTTATGGACTAAGTCGTATCCACCTAAAATTCATGTGTTGAAGCCTTAAATAACGATGTGGTTGTATTTGGAGATAGGACCTTTTAAGGAGATAATTAAGGTTAAATGAGGTCACAACAGTGGGGCTCTAATCCAATAAGATTGATGTCCTTATTAAAAGAGGGAGAGAGGGCTTCCCTGGTGGTGCAGTGGTTGAGAGTCTGCCTGCCGATGCAGGGAAAATGGGTTCGTGCCCCAGTCCAGGAAGATCCCACATGCTGTGGAGTGGCTAGGCCGGTGAGCCATGGCCACTGGGCCTGCGCGTCTGGAGCCCATGCTCTGCAACAGGAGAGGCCACAGCAGTGAGAGGACCATGTACCGCAAAAAAAAAAAAAAAAAGAGGGAGAGAAACCAGGGATGTGTATGCACAGAAAAAATGGCATGTGAGGACAGAGAGAGAAGACGGCCATGTGCAAGACAAAAAGAGAAACCTAAGGAGAAATCAAACCTGCTGATATTTCGATCTTGGACTTCCAGCCTCTAGAATTGTGAGAAAATAAATTTATGTTATTTAAACCATCCAGTTTGTGGTATTTTGTTGGGCAACACTATCAGACTTACATACCATGGAAGCCAGACAATAGTAGAATAATATCCTTAAAAACTGAAATAGAAGATAATACTAACCTAGAATTACATACCTATCAAAAATATCATTCAAAACTGAAGGCATACTAAAGTTATATGCAGACAAAAAATATACTTGAGATATTTCATTGTCAGAGGAGTCACGCTAGAAAAAAATATTAAATGGAATTCCTCAAAGTGAAAATGACTCCAGAAAGAAACAGAAATGCCTGAAGGAATGAAAATTAAAGGAAAGAATAAAGATGAAGGCAACATAAAATGATTGTTTTCAATGTTAATAATGTCTTCTTGTATTTAATAGATATTTAAAATTAAAAACCAGTAATTCAATTACAAAAATACTGAGATAGATTAAGTGTTGTTTAACATTTTAAGTTTTTAGCATTATTGAAAAATGGTAAAAATACTAATGTATATCACACTTTAATAAATTAATATTATTTTATCCCTAGATTAATAAGTAAAATAATAAAGAATGCATCTTCACTAAGCTAGTACAAAAGAGAAATAAAATAATGTAAAATGCTTGAAAAGTAAAAAAGAAGAAAGGGTAGGAAAAATCATGAAATATGTGTGAAAAGTGGAAAAATCATTTAAAATTAAAATATGTACATATAATTATGTTAAATGCCAAAAAACTAAAAAATCCAACTAAAAGGCAAAAACTGGATAAAGTAAGTCACAACCAAATAATTTTGTTTGTAAGAGCACAACTTAACTGTAAGAACACTAAGGAAGTGAACGTAAAATGACTAGAAAATTTTTATAAAGTAAATAATAACCAAAAAATTTAAAAAAACTGGTGGAGCTTTCCCAATATTGAAGAAAGTAGACAAATTTGGCTATATGATGGGTGACAAACCAAGTGTCTACAATTTCAAACAGAATTTGCTTAGAATATATTCATATACCACAAGTAATTAAGTGAGAAATCAAAAAGAAAAAGAAAACTAGCAAATTACAAAATGCTTCAAAATAAAGCAATAAAATTTTAAATAACTCAGTCAAAAAGGAAATCAGAATAGAAATTAGAAAATATTTCACTGAATAATAATGAAACTTTAATATATCAAACATTTATTCTGTTATAACTATAGTTGCTTAGAGAAATATACAATCCTAAATGCACATATTTGAAATGTTAAAGGTTGAAAATCATCCATCTCAAGAAGTAAAGAACAGCAACTGGACTCAAAAAAATTGTAAAAGAAATAAAAACTTGGATATTAACATGAGCAGGACTAATGAAATAGAAAAAAATATTAGTGGAAATCCATCCCAAAACATAGTTATTTGAAAATATTATTAAAATTGATCATCATTTAACAAGTACAATTAAGAAAACAGAATAAAAGAGAATGAATATAGCAGTATCAGGAATGGAAAAAAGAGACCTCGCTAAAAATCCACAAACATTTGAAAGATAACAAGAGGTTCTTTTAAACAACTCTAGGTCAAAAAATGTAAAAGTTTAGGTAAAGTGGAAAACTCCCTACATATACAACTTATCAGAATAGACACAAGTAAAAATTATTTTAAATCTGAATAAACATGCATTAAAGGAATTGTCTCTGTAATCTGAAGTGTTAATTCAAAGAAACATCTAAGGCTAGTTGGCTTCATTGGCGGATTCTTTCAAATATTTAAGGAGAAAACAATATCAGACAAAATCTTGCATAGAACAGGGAAAAAAAAGGAGGAGTTCCTAATATATTTTATGAGAGAGAGCAGGCTAATATGAATACAATGACATTGCAATCTCTCTCATGAACATAGGTAAAATAATCATAGACAAAATATTAGCAAATTAAATTCAGGGATATATGTAAAGCATTCAATATCATGACCAAGTTTATTCCACAAATGCAATGTAGGTTTTATACCTGAAAACATTCTACATTAACAGAATAAAGGAGAAAAGTAATGATGATCTCAATATATAGAAAAAAAATTAAACAAAATTTCAATACATATTCATGATAAAATGCTTAGGATATAACTAATAGAAGAACACTTTCTTCATCTCATGGAGAATATCTTAGAAAACCTGTAGAAAAGATCATTATTTCTAGTTAATTATTAAAAACATTTATGCTGAGTTGGAAAAAATACAAAGATGTCCACTATCACCACTCTCTGTATTTTTATACTCAAAGTACCAGACAGTGATCTAAAGAAAGCAAATATAAATAGAAGTTTTAAGAAGTAGAAAAGAATACACAAAATCATTATTAATCACATACAATATGATTGTGTACATAGAAAATCTAAAAGTCTATAGACCAGTTATTAGAATTAATAAATTAATAGAGTAAGGTCGTTGGATATAAGGGCCACATTTTAAAATCAAATAAACTTCTATATCCTAGAAATAATTAAAAAATGAAATTTCAAAAGGTAATATTTGCAATTATATCATAAAACATCAAATATACCTACATTGTGTTATTCTGTTAAACTGCAACTAAGTTCCCAAAATATTTAAATTTTAATATTTAAAAGTTTTATTTTTTTAATTTTATGCTTCTGTTCTCACTGTTGGAATTGCTCATATTTTAAATTATATGCAAAGTAAGGAAATACATTCAATCAAACTGTTTCTAGGTTATTCATGAAATGACATAATTTGTCTATAATAATAGTTACCATTGCCAGATAACCCTAGCGATCTTCTAAATGTAAAATGAGGCACATGACTTTGTTTTTTATGGATCATTTACTGGAAAATGCAATTATATTAAACTGATCTCTAAATAGAAAAAAACCTAGGAATAAATGTAATAAAAGATGTGGAATTCTTACATATACAAAATTATACCTCATTATTGCAATAAGGATTGAAATAAATAGAGGAAAATACCATGTTCATGAATTGGAAGTTTCAATATTGTAAAGATGTCAATTATTCCCAAATTATTCTATAGATTCAATATAATGACAACCAGTATCTCAGAATGTGTTTTGTAATAATTAAAAAAACTAAATCTAAATCTGAATTTTGCTTGAAACTCCAAGGGCCAAGACTAGCCAAGACAATCATTAAGAATGGATATCAAGGGCTTCCCTGATGGCGCAGGGGTTGAGAGTCCGCCTGCCGATGCAGGGGACACGGGTTCATTCCCCAGTCCGGGAAGATCCCACATGCCGCGGAGCGGATGGGACCATGAGCCATGGCTGCTGAGCCTGCGCGTCCGGAGCCTGTGCTCCACAACGGGAGAGGCCACAATAGTGAGAGGCCCACGTACTGCAAAAAAAAAAGAATGGCTATCAAGTATTATTATACAGTGACTTTAATTAAAACAGCACGGTATTGGTACAAGGAAAGTCAGTTAAATTAACCAATGGAAAACAATAAGTCCAAAAGACAGGGCAAGGTGTAGGAAGACTTTGTGGGTTTTTTTGTGTTTTTTTTTGTTTGTTTGTTTGTTATTACTTTTCATTTTTTTAAACAGCTTTATTCGAGTATAATTGCTTTACACTGGTGTGTTAGTTTCTGCTTTACAACAAAGTGAATCAGCTATACATATACATATATTCCCATATCTCTTCCCTCTTGCATCTTCCCCCTCCCACCCTCCCTATCCCACCCCACACTCTCTCACTTTGTCCCAGCTTACCCTTCCCCCTCCCTGTGTCCTCAAGTCCATTCTCTAGTAGGTCTGCCTGTTTATTCCCGTCTTACCCCTAGGTTCTTCATGACCTTGTTTTTTTTTTTAGATTCCATATATATGTGTTAGCGTATGGTATTTATTTTTCTCTTTCTGACTTACTTCACTCTTTATGACAGACTCTATGTCCATCTACCTCACTACAAATAACTCAATTTCGTTTCTTTTTATGGCTGAGTAATATTCCATTGTATATATGTACCACATCTTCTTTATCCATTCATCTGTTGATGGACACTTAGGTTGCTTCCATGTCCTGGCTATTGTAAATAGAGCTGCAATGAATATTGTGGTACATGACTCTTTTTGAATTATGGTTTTCTCAGGGTATATGCCAAGTAGTGGACTACTGAGTCATATGGCAGTTCTACTTTTACTTTTTTAAGGAACCTCCATACTGTCCTCCATAGGGGCTGTATCAATGTACATTCCCACCAAGAGTGCAGGAGGGTCCCCTTTTCTCCACAGCCTCTCCAGCATTTATTGTTTGTAGATTTTTTGATGATGGCCATTCTGACTGGTGTGAGATGATATCTCATTGTAGTTTGGATTTGTATTTCTCTAATGATTAATGATGTTGAGCATTCTTTCATGTGTTTGTTGGCAATCTGTATATCTTCTTTGGAGAAAAGTCTGTATAGGCCTTCTGCCCAGTTTTGGATTGGGTTGTTTTTTTTTTTTGTTTGTTTGTTTTAGGATATTGAGCTGCATGAGCTGCTTGTAAATTTTGGAGATTAATCCTTTGTCAGTTGCTTCATTTGCGAATATTTTCTCCCATCCTGAGGGTTGTCTTTTCGTCTTGTTTATGGTTTGCTTTGCTGTTCAAAAGCTTTGAAGTTTCATTAGGTCCCATTTGTTTATTTTTGTTTTTATTTCCCTTTCACTAGGCGGTGGTTCAAAAAGGATCTTGCTGTGATTTATGTCATAGAGTGTTCTGCCTATGTTTTCCTCTAAGAGTTTGATAGTGTCTGGCTTTACATTTAGGTCTTTAATCCATTTTGAGCTTATTTTTGTGTATGGTGTTAGGGAGTGTTCTAATTTCATTCTTTTACATGTAGCTGTCCAGTTTTCCCAGCACCACTTATTGAAGAGGCTGTCTTAATTATTGTGTCCCCTGTTTAGAATGCATTATTCCAATATGACTAGCTTCTTTGCTTTCTTCATTTCTTTTACTCAAATGCCACTCTCAGAGATCCTTACGTAAGACATTCTAATATATTAAGTCCCCAATGTTTTATATTCCTTATCCCTGCTTTATTTTTTTCTTTAGCATTTATTATTTTCTAACATACTGTATGTTTTGAAGACTTATTATGTTTATTTTCTGTCTCCCCCAATAAAATATTAGATCCATGAGGTCAGGGATGTTTTTCTCTTTTATTCACTGATGAGCAAGATCTCATATACTGTAGGCTGTCAATAATTATTTGATGAATGAACCAGTTCATTTAAACCTCAAACTTCACAGCATGGGATTCACATTAAATACAATGAAGCATATACCAGGTGACTTATGGATGGAGCTAATCTTATGCAAAATTTTGAATTAATGTTTGTCTCTTCAAATAGATGATGTTCTCATGTTTCCCTTCAGATTTCCAAGGCCACTCACTAAGCAACTAACTGGAAGTCTATTCTCCAACTCCTGCATACTCTTCAGTTATTCTTTATCCACTATCAAAGCTGATCTGAACTAAAAGCCATTTACAGTTTTTTTCCTAAATAATCTTTTTTTTTACTTCCTATGATTTATTTATTTTATAACTGGAAGTTTGTACATTTTGACTCCCCTCACCCCTTTTGCTCATCCCCCACCCCCGACCTCTGGCAACTATCAACCTGTTCTCTGTAACTATCAGCTTGTTTTGGGTTTTGCTTTTTGTCTTTTTAGGTCCTACATATAAATGAGATCATATGATATTTGTCTTTGTTTGAGTAATTTCACTAAGTATAATGTCCTCAAGACCCATCCATATTGTCGCAAATGGCAAGATTTTATTCTTTTTATGGCTGAATAATATTCCATTGGGGGGGTGTGTATGTGTGTGTGTGTATCACATTTTCTTTATCCACCCATCCGTCAATGGACACTTAAGTTATTTCTGTATCTGGGCTATTGTAAACAATACAGCAATGAACACGGTGGTGCATATATCTTTTCAGGTTAGTATTTTTGTTTCCTTCATATAAATATGCAAAAGTGGAATTGTGGAATTTTGTGATAGTTCTATTTTTTTAATTTTTTGATGAACCTAAATACTGTTTTCCATAGTGGCTGCACCAACGTATGCTTCCACCAAAAGTGCACAAGTGTCCCCTTTACTCCACATCCTCACCAATGCTTGTTATTTCTTGTCTTTTTATATATATATATAATAGCCATTTTAACAAGTATGAGGTTCTAAAGAATTTTCTAAACTAATTTTTAATTTTATTCATAGAACAGATTTGCATGATAGTGATGCTTTGGACACAGAGCCTTAACCACAAAAAAGAGATCAGTGTCAGTAATATTTAAGGACTGTCAAATGCATTCATTGTCCCTCAAATCTTTTTTTTTTTTTCAGTATTACACCTGTTTGTCTCCTGGGGTATTTCATGTAAATTACTCTCTATTTTCCCTTCATAGAGCTTATCACAATTGAATTTATATGGTTAATAGTGTAATTATTTATACAATATCTGTCATTTTCACTGGTCTATACATTTCTGAGGGGCAATAAGTGTGTCTATCTTGAACACTGTTGTAGCTGCAGTGCCTAATTAATTAATTATCTATTCAATGGACTCAAGTATGAGTCCTATAGTGAAAGGAGTAAAAACTAAAAAATCTATGAACTTCATACTCTGTAAACTATGGGGGGACAAGCATTGTTTTGTGATCCATTTGGAAAACTGAAAAACACTGAAAAGGTAGAGACAGATAAATGAAAAATACCCTTCCCTCCTTTTAAATGGAACATGATGATTTTTGACCCACCAAGGACTCCAAAGAATAAAATGTTACTTTCAATCCTTGGAATCTCTAGCTATCAACAATGGCAGTACCCAGCAGAAGCATATGTCTGGTTCCGTGGGAGCAGCGGTGCCAGGAAAGATGCAGCAATAATAATTAGATAAGGGTGAAAATACAAAGCATTCTTTAAAACAAAAACTATTACATATCTAAACACATGTGGTATATAGACCTGCAAAAGTTGTGGATGAATGAATGGCTGTTCAGGGTAATAGAGCCCTATGACAGAAAAAATTTGCAACAACCTAAAAAATGTTAAGTACTATTGTTGAGTTCCTAATATGTTTCTGGTGCTTTAACTTCAATTATCTCATTTAATCTTCACAACAACATGGAAAATAGACATGTGCATCTCATTTTACATATGAAAAAACTGAGTCACTTTCAAAAGATAGAACAACTAGTAAGTGTTACAGCTTATATGTTGTTTTTTTTTGTTTTGTTTCACAAAAAACTGTTTAATGATTTAGATGAAATTACTTTTGTAGGTTTCAAATATTATTTCTTCCACACATACACAGTCAGTTGATTCTTCTAAGACTAGATTTTGGGGAGTATATATATATATACATATATATTTATTTTTTTAATTTAATTTTATTTATTTTTTTATACAGCAGGTTCTTATTAGTCAACAATTTTATACACATCACTGTATACATGTCAATCCCAATCGCCCAGTTCATCACACTACCACCACCCCCCCACACCACAAATTTTGCCCCTTCGTGTCCATACATTTGTTCTTGACATCTGCGTATCAATTTCTGCCCTGCAATCTGGTTCATCTGTACCATTTTTCTAGGTTCCACATATATCCGTTAATATAGGATATTTGTTTCTCTCTTTCTGACTTCACTCTGTATGACACTCTCTAGATCCATCCTTGTGTCAACAAATGACCCAATTTCATTCATTTTTTATGGCTGAGTAACATTCCATTGTATATATGTACCACAACTTCTTTATCCATTCATCTGTCAATGGGCATTTAGGTTGCTTCCATGAGCTGGCTATTGTAAATAGTGCTGCAATGAACATTCGGGTGCATGTGTCTTTTTGAATTATGGTTTTCTCTGGGTATATGCCCAGTAGTGGGATTGCTGGATCATATGGTAATTCTATTTTTAGTTTTTTAAGGAACCTCCATACTGTTCTCCACAGTTTATATATCAATTTAAATTCCCACCAACAGGGCAAGAGGGTTCCCTTTTCTCCACATCCTCTCCAGCATTTGTTGTTTGCAGATTTTCTGATGATGCCCCTTCTAAATGGTGTAAGGTAATACCTCATTGTAGTTTTGATTTGCATTTCTCTAATAATTAGTGACGTGGAGCAGCTTTTCATGTGGTTCTGGTCCATCTGTATCTCTTCTTTGGAGAAGTGTCTATTTAGGTCTTCTGCCCATTATTGGATTGCTTTTTTTGTTTTTTTTTAAAATTGAGCTGCATGAGCAGTTTATATATTTTGTAGGTTAATCCTTTGTCCTATGATTCGTTTGCAAATATTTTCTCCCATTCTGAGCATTGTATTTTTGTCTTGTTTATGGTTTCCTTTGCTGGGCAAAAGCTGTGAAGTTTCATTAGGTCCCATTTGTTTAGTTTTGGTTTTATTCCCATTACTCTAGGAGGTGGATCAAAAAAGATCTTGCTGTGATTTATGTCAAAGAGTGTTCTTCCTATGTTTTCCTCTAAGAGTTTTATTGTGTCTGGTCTTACATGTAGGTCTTGAACCCATTTTGAGTTTATTTTTGTGTATGGTGTTAGGGAGTGTTCTAATTTCATTCTTTTACCTGGAGCTGTCAAGTTTTCCCAGTATCACTTATTGAACAGACTGTCTTTTCTCCATTGTATATCCTTGCCTCCTTTGTCATATATTAGTTAACCATAGGCATGTGGGTTTACCTCTGAGCTTTCTATCTTGTTCCATTGATCTATGTTTCTGTTTTTGTGCCAGTACCATATTGTCTTGATTACTGTAGCTTTGTAGTGTAGTCTGAAGTCAGGGAGTCTGATTCCCCCAGCTTCGTTTTTTTCCCTAAAGACTGCTTTGGCTTTTCAGAGTCTTTTGCGTCTCCATACAGATTTTAAGATTTTTTGTTCTAGTCCTGTAAAAATTGCCATTGGTAATTTGACAGGGATTGCATTGAATCTGTAGATTGCTTTGGGTAGTATAGTCATTTTCACAATATTGATTCTTTCAATCCAAGAACATGGTATATCTCTCTGTCTGTTGGTATCATCTTTAGTTTCCTTCATCAGTGTCTTATATTTTTCTGCATATAGGTCTTTTGTCTCCCTAGGTAGGTTTATTCCTTGGTATTTTATTCTTTTTGTTGAAATGATAAATGGGAGTGTTTCCTTAATTTCTCCTTCAGATTTTGCATCATTAGTGTATAGAAATGCAAGAGATTTCTGTGCATTATATATCCTGCAACATTACCAAATTCATTGCTTAGCTCTAGTAGTTTTCCGGTGGCAGCATTAGGATTCTCTATGTAAAGAATCATGTCATCTACAAACAGTGACAGTTTTACTTCTTCTTTTCCAACTTGTATTCCTTTTATTTCTTTTTCTTCTCTGATTGCCGTGGTTAGTACATACAAAACTATGTTGAATAATAGAGGTGAGAGTGGATCTCCTTTTCTTGTTGCTGATCTTAGAGGAAATGCTTTCAGTTTTTCACCACAGAGAATGATGTTTGCTGTGGGATTGTCATATATGGCCTTTATTATGTTGAGGTGTGTTCCCTCTATGCCCACTTTCTGGAGAGTTTTTGTAATAAATGTGTGCTGAATTATGTCACAAGTTGTTTCTGCATCTACTGAGATTATCATATGGTTTTTCTACTTCAATTTGTTAATACAGGGTATCACATTGATTGTTCTGCATATATTGAAGAATACTTGCATCCCTGGGATAAATCCCACTTGATTGTGGTGTATGATCCTTTTAATGTGTTGTTGGATTCTGTTTGCTAGTATTTTGTTGAGGACGTTTGCATCTATATTCATCAGTGATATTGGTCTGCCATTTTCTTTTTTTGTAGTATTTTTGTCTTGTTTTGGTATCAGGGTGATAGTGGCATCATAGAATGAGTATAGGAGTGTTCCTTCCTCCACAGTTTTTTGGAAGTGTATATGAAGGATGGGTGTTAGCTCTTCTCTAAATGTTTGATAGAATTCACCTGTGAAGCCATCTGGTCCTGAATTTTTGTTGTTTGAAGATTTTTAATCACTAGATTCAATTTAATTACTTGTGATTGGTCTGGTCATATTTTCTATTTCTTCCCAGTTCAGTATTGGAAGGTTATGACTTTCTAAGAATTTGTCCATTTCTTCCAGGTTTTCCATTTTATTGGTATAGAGGTGCTTGTAGTAGTCTCTTAGGGTGCTTTGTATTTCTGCAGTGTCTGTTGTAACTTCTCCTTTTTCATTTCTAATTTTATTGATTTGAGTCCGCTCCCTCTTTTTTTTTTAATGAGTCTGCCTAATGATTTATCAATTTTGTTTATCTTCTCAAAGAACCAGCTATTATTTTTATTGAACTTTGCTATTGATTTCTTTATTTCTATTTCATTTATTTCTGCTCTGATTTTTATGATTTCTTTCCTACTGCTTGCTTGGGGTTTCGTTTGTTCTTCTTACCTAAAGGTGTAAGGTTAGATTGTTTACCTGAGATGTTTCTTGTTTCTTGAGGTAGGCTTGTATAGCTATAAACTTCCCTCTTAAAACTGCTTTTGCTGCGTCCCATAGGTTTTGCATTGCCATGTTTTCACTGTCATTTGTCTCTCAGTATTTTTTTCATTTCCTCTTTGATTTCAGTGATCTCTTGGTTATTTCTTTTTTTTTTTTTAACATCTTTATTGGGGTATAATTGCTTTACAATGGTGTGTTAGTTTCTGCTTTATAACAAAGTGAATCAGTCATACATAAACATATGTTCCCATATGTCTTCCCTGTTGCGTCTCCCTCCCTCCCACCCTCCCCATCCCACCCCTCCAGGCTGTCACAAAGCACCGAGCCAATATCCCTGTGCCATGCGGCTGCTTCCCACTAGCTATCTACCTTACTGCGTTTGTTAGTGTGGATATGCCCATGACTCTCTCTCGCCCTGTCACAGCTCACCCTTCCCCCTCCCCATATCCTCAAGTCCGTTCTCTAAGAGGTCTGCATCTTTATTCCTGCTTTACCCCTAGGTTCTTCATGACATTTTTTTCTTAAATTCCATATATATGTGTTAGCATACGGTATTTGTCTTTTTCTTTCTGACTTACTTCACTCTGTATGACAGACTCTAGGTCTATCCACCTCATTACAAATAGCTCAATTTCGTTTCTTTTTATGGCTGAGTAATATTCCATTGTATATATGTGCCACATCTTCTTTATCCATTCATCTGATGACGGGCACTTAGGTTGTTTCCATCTCCGGGCTATTGTAAATAGAGCTGCAATGAACATTTTGGTACATGACTCTTTTTGAATTTTGGTTTTCTCAGGGTATATGCCCAGTAGTGGGATTGCTGGGTCATATGGTAGTTCTATTTGTAGCTTTTTAAGGAACCTCCATACTGTTCTCCATAGTGGCTGAACCAATTCACATTCCCACCAGCAGTGCAAGAGTCTTCCCTTTTCTCCACACCCTCTCCAGCATTTATTGTTTCTAGATTTTTTGATGATGGCCATTCTGACTGGTGTGAGATGATATCTCATTGTAGTTTTGATTTGCATTTCTCTAATGATTAATGATGTTGAGCATTCTTTCATGTGTTTGTTGGCAGTCTGTATATCTTCTTTGGAGAAATGTCTATTTAGGTCTTCTGCCCATTTTTGGATTGGGTTGTTTGTTTTCTTGTTATTGAGGTGCATGAGCTGCTTGTAAATTTTGGAGATTAATCCTTTGTCGGTTGCTTCATTTGCAAATATTTTCTCCCATTCTGAGGGTTGTCTTTTGGTCTTGTTTATGGTTTCCTTTGCTGTGCAAAAGCTTTGAAGTTTCATTAGGTCCCATTTGTTTATTTTTGTTTTTATTTCCATTACTCTAGGAGGTGGGTCAGAAAGGATCTTGCTTTGATTTATGTCATAGAGTGTTCTGCCTATGTTTTCCTCTAAGAGTTTGATAGTTTCTGGCCTTATATTTAGGTCTTTAATCCATTTTGAGCTTATTTTTGTGTATGGTGTTAGGGAGTGATCTAATCTCATACTTTTACATGTACCTGTCCAGTTTTCCCAGCACCACTTATTGAAGAGGCTGTCCTTTCTCCATTGTACATTACTGCCACCTTTATCAAAGATAAGGTGTCCATATGTGCATGGGTTTATCTCTGGGCTTTCTATCCTGTTCCATTGATCTATCTTTCTGTTTTTGTGCCAGTACCATACCGTCTTGATGACTAGCTTTGTAGTATAGTCTGAAGTCAGGGAAACTGATTCCTCCAGTTCCTTCTTTCGTTCTCAAGATTGCTTTGGCTATTCGGGGTCTTTTGTGTTTCCATACAAATTGTGAAATTTTTTGTTCTAGTTCTGTGAAAAATGCCAGTGGTAGTTTGATAGGGATGGCAGTGAATCTATAGATTGCTTTGGGTAGTAGAGTCATTTTCACAATGTTGATTCTTCCAATCCAAGAACATGGTATATCTCTCCATCTATTTATATCATCTTTAATTTCTTTCATCAGTGTCTTATAATTTTCTGCATACAGGTCTTTTGTCTCCTTAGGTAGGTTTATTCCTAGATATTTTATTCTTTTTGTTGCAATGGTAAATGGGAGTGTTTTCTTGATTTCACTTTCAGATTTTTCATCATTAGTATATAGGAATGCCAGAGATTTCTGTGCATTAATTTTGTATCCTGCCACTTTACCAAATTCATTGATTAGCTCTAGTAGTTTTCTGGTAGCATCTTTAGGGTTCTCTATGTATAGGATCATGTCATCTGCAAACAGTGACAGCTTTACTTCTTCTTTTCCGATTTGGATTCCTTTTATTTCCTTTTCTTCTCTGATTGCTGTGGCTAAAACTTCCAAAACAATGTTGAATAAGAGTGGTGAGAGTGGGCAACCTTGTCTTGTTCCTGATCTTAGTGGAAATGCTTTCAGTTTTTCACCATTGAGGATGATGTTTGCTGTGGGCTTGTCATATATGGCCTTTATTATGTTGAGGAAAGTTCCCTCTATGCCTACTTTCTGCAGGGTTTTTATCATAAATGGGTGTTGAATTTTGTCAAAAGCTTTCTCTGCATCTATTGAGATGATCATATGATTTTTCTCCTTCAATTTGTTAATATGGTTTATCACGTTGATAGATTTGCGTATATTGAAGAATCCTTGCATTCCTGGAATAAACCCCACTTGATCGTGGTGTATGATCCTTTTAATGTGCTGTTGGATTCTGTTTGCTAGTATTTTGTTGAGGATTTTTGCATCTATGTTCATCAGTGATATTGGCCTGTAGTTTTCTTTCTTTGTGACATCCTTGTCTGGTTTTGGTATCAAGGTGATGGTGGCCTCGTAGAAGGAGTTAGGGAGTGGTCCTCCCTCTGCTATATTTTGGAAGAGTTTGAGAAGGATAGGTGTTAGCTCTTCTCTAAATGTTTGATAGAATTCGCCTGTGAAGCCATCTGGTCCTGGCTTTTCTTTGTTGGAAGAATTTTAATCACAGTTTCAATTTCAGTGCTTGTGATTGGTCTGTTCATATTTTCTATTTCTTCCTGATTCAGTCTTGGCAGGTTGTGCATTTCTAAGAATTTGTCCATTTCTTCCAGATTGTCCATTTTATTGGCATAGAGTTGCTTGTAGTAATCTCTCATGATCTCTTTTATCTCTGCAGTGTCAGTTGTTACCTCTCCTTTTTCATTTCTAATTCTATTGATTTGAGTCTTCTCCCTTTTTTTCTTGATGAGTCTGGCTAGTGGTTTATCTATTTTGTTTATCTTCTCAAAGAACCAGCTTTTAGTTTTATTGATCTTTGCTATTGTTTCCTTCATTTCTTTTTCATTTATTTCTGATCTGATTTTTATGATTTCTTTCCTTCTGCTAGCTTTGGGGTTTTTTTGTTCTTCTTTCTCTAATTGCTTGAGGTGCAAGGTTAGGTTGTTTATTCGAGGTGTTTCCTGCTTCTTAAGGTGGGCTTGTATTGCTATAAACTTCCCCCTTAGAACTGCTTTTGCTGCATCCCACAGGTTTTGGGTCGTTGTGTCTCCATTGTCATTTGTTTCTAGGTATTTTTTGATTTCCTCTTTGATTTCTTCAGTGATCTCTTCATTATTAAGTAGTGTATTGTTTAGCCTCCATGTGTTTGTATTTTTTACAGATCTTTTCCTGTAGTTGATATCTAGTCTCATGGCGTTGTGGTCAGAAAAGATACTTGATACAATTTCAATTTTCTTAAATTTACCAAGGCTTGATTTGTGACCTAAGATATGATCTATCCTGGAGAATGTTCCATGAGCACTTGAGAAAAATGTGTATTCTGTTGTTTTTGGATGGAGTGTCCTATAAATATCAATTAAGTCCATCTTGTTTAATGTATCATTTAAAGCTTGTGTTTCCTTATTTATTTTCATTTTGGATGATCTGTCCATGGGTGAAAGTGGGGTGTTTAAGTCCCCTACTATGAATGTGTTACTGTCGATTTCCCCTTTTATGGCTGTTAGTATTTGCCTTATGTATTGAGGTGCTCCTATGTTGGGTGCATAAATATTTACAATTGTTATATCTTCTTCTTGGATCGATCCCTTGATCATTATGTAGTGTCCTTCTTTGTCTCTTTTAATAGTCCTTATTTTAAAGTCTATTTTGTCTGATATGAGAATTGCTACTCCAGCTTTCTTTTGGCTTCCATTTGCATGGAATATCTTTTTCCATCCCCTTACTTTCAGTCTGTATGTGTCTCTAGGTCTGAAGTGGGTCTCTTGTAGACAGCATATATAAGGGTCTTGTTTTTGTATCCATTCAGCTAATCTGTGTCTTTTGGTGGGAGCATTTAGTCCATTTACATTTAAGGTAATTATCGATATGTATGTTCCTATTCCCATTTTCTAAATTGTTTTGGGTTCGTTATTGTAGGTCTTTTCCTTCTCTTGTGTTTCTTGCCTAGAGAAGATCCTTTAGCATTTGTTGTAAAGCTGGTTTGGTGGTGCTGAACTCTCTCAGCTTTTGCTTGTCTGTAAAGGTTTTAATTTCTCCATCAAATCTGAATGAGATCCTTGCTGGGTAGAGTAGTCTTGGCTGCATGTTTTTCTCCTTCATCACTTTCAGTATGTCCTGCCACTCCCTTCTGGCTTGTAGGGTTTCTGCTGAAAGATCAGCTGTTAACCTTATGGGGATTCCCTTATGTGTTATTTGTTGTTTTTCCCTTGCTGCTTTTAATATGCTTTCTTTGTATTTAATTTTTGACAGTTTGATTAATATGTGTCTTGGCGTATTTCTCCTTGTATTTATCTTGTATGGGACTCTCTGTGCTTCCTGGACTTGATTAACTATTTCCTTTCCCATATTAGGGAAGTTTTCAACTATAATCTCTTCAAATATTTTCTCAGTCCCTTTCTTTTTCTCTTCTTCTTCTGGAATCCCTATAATTCGAATGTTGGTGCGTTTAATGTTGTCCCAGAGGTCTCTGAGACTGTCCTCAGTTCTTTTCATTCTTTTTTCTTTATTCTGCTCTGCAGTAGTTATTTCCACTATTTTATCTTCCAGGTCACTTATCCGTTCTTCTGCCTCAGTTATTCTGCTATTGATCCCATCTAGAGTACTTTTAATTTCATTTATTGTGTTGTTCATCGTTGCTTGTTTCATCTTTAGTTCTTCTAGGTCCTTGTTAACTGATTCTTGCATTTTGTCCAATCTATTGTCCATTGTATCTCCAAGATTTCGGATCAACCTTACTATCATTATTCTGAATTCTCTTTCAGGTAGACTGCCTATTTCCTCTTCATTTGTTAGGTCTGGTGCATTTTTATCTTGCTCCTTTATCTGCTGTGTGTTTTTCTGTCTTCTCATTTTGCTTATCTTACTGTGTTTGGGGTCTCCTTTTTGCAGGCTGCAGGTTTGTAGTTCCTCCTGTTTTTGATGTCTGTCTCCAGTGGCTAAGGTTGGTTCAGTGGGTTGTGTAGGCTTCCTGGTGGAGGGGGCTAGTGCCTGTGTTGTGGTGGATGAGGCTGGATCTTGTCTCTCTAGTGGGCAGGTTCACTTCTGTTAGTGTGTTTTGGGATGTCTGTGGCCTTATTATGATTTTAGGCAGCCTCTCTGCTAATGGGTGAGGTTGTGTTCCTGTTTTGCTAGTTGTTTGGCATAGGTTTTCCAGCACTGTGGCTTGCTGGTCGTTGAGTGAAGCTGGGTGCTGGTGTTAAGATGGAGGTCTCTGGGAGATTTTCGCCGTTTGATATTATGTGGAGCTGGGAGGTCTCTTGTTGATCAGTGTCCTGAAGTTGGCTGTCCTACCTCAGAGGCAGAGCCCTGCCTCCTGGCTGGAGCACCAAAAGCTTTTCATCCACAGGCTCAGGATAAAAGGGAGAAAAAGTAGAGGGAATTAGTAGAAGTATGAGGAAAGAAAGAAGGAAAGGAGGGTAGGAAGGAAGGAAGAAAGAAAGAAAGAAACAAAGAAGGAAAGAAGGCAAGAAGGAAAGAAAGGAGGGAGGGAGGAAGGAAGGAAGGAGGGAAAGAAGGAAAAAAGACAGAAAGAAAGAAGATACAGTAAAAATAAAATAAAGTATAATAAAGTTATTGAATTAAAAACTTCTTATTTAGAAAAAAAAAAAGGGACGGAAAGAACCTTAGGACAAATGTTGGAAGCAAAGCTATACCGACAAAATCTTACACAGACGCGTACACATACACCCTCACTAAAAGAGGTAAATGGGGAAAAATCCTAAATCTTGCTGTCAGAGACCACCTCCTCAATTTGGGATGATTCGTTGTCTAAAGGAGGGAAGGAAGGACGGAAAGAAAGAAAGAACGAAGGTAAAGTATAATAAGGTTATGAAAATTAATTATTAAGAAAAAAAATTAAAAAAAAACATGGACGGATAGAACCCTAGGACAAATGGTGGAAGCAAGACTATACAGACAAGATCTCACACAGAAGCATACACATACACATTCACAAAAAGAGGAAAGGGGAAAAAATCATAGATCTTGCTCCTAAAGTCCACTTCCTTAATTTGGGATGATTGGTTGTCTATTCAGGTATTCCACAGATGCAGGGTACATCAAGTTGATTGTGGAGCTTTAATCCGCTGCTTCTGAGGCTGCTGGGAGAGATTTCCCTTTCTCTTCTTTGTTCTCACAGCTCCCAGGGCTAAGCTTTGGATTTGGCCCTGCCACTGCGTGTAGATCGCTGGAGGGCGTCTGTTTTTTGCTCAGACAGGATGGGGTTAAAAGAGCCGCTGATTGGGGGCTCTGGCGCACTCAGGCCGGCGGGGACAGAGGGGCACAGAGTGCGGGGCGGGCCTGCGGTGGCAAAGGCCGGCGTGACTTTGCACCAGCCTGAGGCGCGCTGTGCGCTCTCCCGGGGAAGTTGTCCCTGGATCCCGGGAACCTGGCAGTGGCGGGCTGCACAGGCTCCGCGGAAGAGGGGTGTGGAGAGTGACCTGTGCTCGCACACAGGCCCCTCGGTGGCGGCAGCAGCAGCCTTAACGTCTCCCGCCCGCCTCTGGGGTCCGCGCTTTTAGCCGCGGCTTGCGCCCGTCTCTGGATTCCGCGCTTTCAGCCGCGGCTCGCGCCCGTCTCTGGATTCCGCGCTTTCAGCCGCGGCTCGCGCCCGTCTCTGGATTCCGCGCTTTCAGCCGCGGCTCGCGCCCGTCTCTGGGGTCCGTGCTTTCAGCCGCGGCTCGCGCCCGTCTCTGGGGTTCGCGCTTTTAGCCGCGGCTCGCGCCCGTCTCTGGAGTTCCTTTAAGCAGCGTTCTTAAACCCCTCTCCTCACGCCCCAGGAAACAGAGAGGGAAGGGAAAGTCTCCTGCCTCTTCTGCAGGTGCAGGCTTTTCCCCGGACTCCCTCCCGGCTAGCTGTGGTGCACTAACCCCTTCAGGCTATGTTCAAGCCGCCAACCCCAGTCCTCTCCCTGCGCTCCGGCCTCAGCTCGCAGCCCCGCCCGCCCCGGCGGGTGAGCAGACAAGCCTCTCGGGCTGGTGAGTGCCGGTCGGCACCGATCCTCTGTGCGGGAATCTCCCCGCTTTGCCCTCCGCACCCGTTGCTGTGCTCTCCTCCGCAGCCTCGAAGCTCCCCCCTCCGCCTCCCGCAGTCTCCGCCCGCGAAGGGGCTTCCTAGAGTGTGGAAACTTTTCCTCCTTCACAGCTCCCTCCCACTGGTGCAGGTGCCGTCCCTATTCTTTTGTCTCTGTTTTTTCTTTTGCCCTACCCAGGTACGTGGGGAGTTTCTTGCCTTTTGGGAGGTCTGAGGTCTTCTGCCAGCCTTCAGTAGGTGTTCTGTAGGAGTTGTTCCACGTGTAGATGTATTTCTGGTGTATCTGTGGGGAGGAAGGTGATCTCCGCGTCTTACTCTTCCGCCATCTTCCCAAATTTTCCTCTCTTGGTTATTTCTTAACGTATTGTTTAGCCTCCATGTGTTTTTGCTTTTTACATTTTTTCCCCTGTAATCCATTTCTAATCTCATAGTGTTGTGGTCAGAAAAGATGCTGGATATGATTTCAATTTTCTTAAATTTACTGAGCCTTGATCTGTTACCCAAGATGTGATCTACCCTGTAGTATGTTCATGTGCACTTGAGAAGAACGTGTAATCTGATGTTTTTGGGTGGAATGTCCTATAGATATCAATTAAATCTATCTGGTCTGTTGTGTCATTTAAAGCTACTGTTTCCTTACTTATTTTCATTTTTGATGATCTGTCCATTGGTGTAAGTGAGGTGTTAAAGTCTCCACTATTATTGTGTTACTGTCGATTTCCTATTTTATAGATGTTAGCAGTTGCCTTATGTATTGAGGTGCTCCTATGTTGGGTGCATATATATTTATAATTGTTACATCTTCTTGGATTGATCCCTTGATCATTATGTAGGGTCCTTCCTTCTCTCTTGTAACCTTCTTTATGTTAAGTTCTATCTTATCTGATATGGGTATTGCTACTCCAGCTTTCTTTTGATATCCATGTACATGGACTATCTTTTTCCATCCCCTCACTTTCAGTCTGTATGTGTCCGTAGGTCTGAAGTGGGTGTCTGGTAGACAGCATATACATGGGTCTTGTTTTTGTATTCATTCAGCAAGCCTGTGCCTTTTGCTTGGAGCATTTAATCCTTTCACTTTTAAGGTAATTATGGATATGTATGTTCCTATGACCATTTTCTTAATTGTTTTGTGTTTGTTTTTGTAGGTCCTTTTCTTCTCTTGTGTTTCCTGCTTAGAGGAGTTTCTTTAGCATTTGCTGTATAGCTGGTTTAGTGGTGCTGAATTCTCTTAGCTTTTGCTTGTCTGTAAAGCTTTTGATTTCTCCATCAAATCTGAATGAGATCCTTGCTGGGTAGAGGAATCTTGGTTGTGGGTTCTTCACTTTCATCACTTTAAGTATGTCATACCACTCCCTTCTGGCTTGCAGAGTTTCTGCTCACAAATCAGCTGTTAACTTTATGGGAGATCCCTTGTTTGTTATTTGTCATTTTTCCCTTGCTGCTTTCAATAATTTTTCTTTGTCTTTAATTTTTGTCAATTTGATTACTATGTGTCTCAGCATGTTTCTCCTTGGGTTTATCCTGTATGGGACTCTCTGTACTTCCTGGACTTGGCTGGCTATTTCCTTTCCCATGTTAGGGAAGTTTTCGACTATAATCTCTTCAAATATTTTCTCTGGCCCTTTCTCTTTCTCTTCTCCTTCTGGGACTCCTGCAATGCAAATGTTGTTGCATTTAATGTTGTTCCAGATGTCTCCTAGGCTGTCTTCATTTCTTTTCATTCTTTTTTCTTTATTCTCTTCTGCAGCAGTGAATTCCACCATTCTGTCTTCCAGGTCACTTATCTGTTCTTCTGCCTGAGTTATTCTGCTATTGATTTCTTCTAGTGTAGTTTTCATTTCAGTTATTGAATCCTTCATGTCTGTTTGTTTCTTCTTTAATTCTTCTGTGTCTTTGTTAAACATTTCTTGCATCTTCTCGATCTTTACCTCCATACTTTTTCTGAGGTTGTGGATCATCTTCACTCTCATTATTCTGAATTCTTTTTCTGGAAGGTTGCCTATCTCCACTTCATTTATTTGTTTTCCTGGGATTTTATCTTGTTCCTTCATCTGGTACATAGTCCTCTGCCTTTTCAAATTGTCCATCTCTCTGTGAATGTGGTTTTTGTTCCACAGGCTGCAGGATTGTAGTTCTTCTTGCTTCTGCTGCCTGCCATCTGTTGGATGAGGCTATCTGAGAGGCTTGATGTGTGGGGCTGCTGGTGGGTAGAGCTGACTGTTGCTCTGGTGGGTAGAGGTCAGTAAAACTTTAATCTGTTTGACTGTTCATGGGTGGGGCTGGGCTCACTCCCTTTTGGTTGTCTGGCTTGTGGCAACCCAACACTGGAGCCACCTGGGTTTTTTGGTGGGCTAATGGCAGACTCTGGGTGGCTCACCCCAAGGCATACTTCCCACAACTTTTGCTGCCAATATCCTTGTCCCCACAGTGACCCACAGCCACTGCCCACTTCTGCAGGAGACCCTTTAACACTAGCAAGTAGGTCTGGTTCTGTCTCCCTTGGGGTCACTGCTGTTTCCCCTGCATCCTGAAGCACACACTACTTTGTATGTGCCCTCCAAGGGTGGAGTCTTTCTTTCCCCCAGTCCTGTCAAAGTCCTGCAATCAAATCCCAGTAGCCCTCAAAGTCTGATTCTCTAGGAATTCCTCCTCCCATTGCAGGAACCCCAGGTTGGGAAGCCTGACATGAGGCTCTGAATCTTCACTCCAGTGGGAGGACTTCTGTGGTCTAACTGTTCTCAAGTCTGTGAGTTACCCACCCAGCAGTTATGGGATTTGATTTTACTGTGATTGCACCCCTCCTACCAACTCATTGTGGCTTCTCCTTCATCTTTGTATTGGGGTATCTTTTTTGGTGAGTTCCAGTGTCATCCTGTCGATGATTTTCCAGCAGCTAATTGTGGTTCTGGTGTTCTCATAAGACATAGTGAGAGCGTGTCCTTCTACTCTGCCCTCTTGGTTCAGGCGGCCCCTCTGGATGATTTTCTCAGTGAAAGAGCAAGGCACTCTCCACCCATGCTTTGGACCCATCATTTTCATGACCACCAGCAGCTGTATTAGCAACTCCCTAGAGCTGATATTTAAACCCAGATTGTCTAACACTAAATCATTTCTGCTTAACTATTATACTTACTCTGTCCATGTAAAGGGCCAGTCTCTTTTAAATTATGTGTGTTGTGGCAGGGATAGAAGAAATATATACAATTTCATTTCTCTGGAATTGAAAAAAGACAAGGACAAAGGTAACTAGAACCTCAGAATTATTACCCAGAGGCAAACAGAGCCTTATCTTGCTTTGAAATCGTTGGAATGATTATAGGTACATGTTAAGAGTCAGAAAATCAAACTCTTACCTTAGCTTCTATACGTGGTCTAATATCCTTTATTCATTCATGTAATAAATATGTTTGAATGTACTTATCAGGTGCCTATTCTGTGCTTAAATATTTTTTCAGCACAGACTATTATTATGTATAACTAAATTCTGCAAACTCATAAGGTTTGACTTGACTAAATCTCTAGTTAGCTGTCAATTATTGCTTGAAATTCCACCATAAGTACTAATTTTATTATAAGACTTGATTACTACTAAAATGTTCATATCTGTGGGTGAGATAACACTGTGTAACAGACATTACTACTGTTTACTGATATCTCCTAATTCTTCACCTTCAGAAAAGAGGTACTTCCCTAATATTTTTAAGTTAGGTATAATAATCTGGTCTGGCAAATAAATAAGAGTGAATGTGATGTGTGTCAATTCCAGGTAGAAGTCTTTAATCACCATATGTTTTCTCTTGCCTCAGTAATCATGAAAGCACATGCTGATATGAAGCTGCAAAACTGAGTCATAAAACAAAAGATAGTTGCTCCAGGAAGTTGCCCAAACCTGTAATGGACTTTGTATGAGCTAAAAATAAACCATTGACCTTTAAAGCCTTTGAGATTTTGGCACTTTGTTTCATTTTATTTTTGTTTTTACCTAGCCTATCCCAAGGTACAAATAGTATTATCCAATAACAGGAAACACTGGTATTTAAGTATACCTCTGGAATATTCTATGTATACAAATTATGTGTCTTTGCTCATACTGTTTCTTCTACCTAAAAAGAAAAAATTATCCAATCCTACCCCTTCTAAACCTGGTGAATTAAATAGCCATTCACCATGTCTGAAAAGCTTTCCAAAGCATAATTAGTAACACTTGTCTCTGATCTTTTTTTTGCCATCACAGCATTTACCACATCTTATAATTGTGTATATGACTAACTACCTCAACAGTCTGTTAAAGACAGGGATTGTGTCAGATTTACTCCACAGAACTTAGTCCAGTGGTATTTATTTAGCATAGTAAATAAATATCTATTAACTTAAAATTAATAAAATTTCACAAAGAATAGAGGGATTCCCACTTGAGTTTAAGACAGGAGACAAAACTAGAGTCTGGGACTTCAGTTGTAATGTTTGATAATCACACAATTTTACCACAAGCTAGTGTTGGGGTTTGATGGCAACAGGAATTGGCATCTAATGCTATTAGATCTCAGAAACTCTACTTTGCCCAAGAAATTAACCTGAACCTGTGAGACAGCTTCTTAGTAAGGTTTAAATCACATTTTTTAAAATATATTTTTATATTTTCTCAGTCTTAACATCTCCTTGTTAGTCTTTTAATGTAGACTCCCATTATTAAGTTATTGATTAATAAGGTAGTTCCAAGCTCAATGTGTGACTGACTGAGAAAAAATCTGATTTTTCCAAACACTCCATGTTGTCCTGATGTGAGCAAAGTTTTTTTTGCTACATGTAGATTGGTGGGACTTGGATAAGTTGAACACACCTGATTAAACCAGCTGTGACTTGGAGCTGAGAGATAGATCAAATTCATCCATACCCTCCCCCTGTGGCGAGTCACAAAACAAAAATGGCAGAAGTCTTTGCCCAATGTCTTTATGGTACCATCAGGATACAAAAAAGAGTATTCACTAATTCAAAAGGGAATTTGTAAAACTATAAAACAAACATGAAATAGCTCCCTGGTACATACATTTTCTTATATTTCTGACAAAAGGGTTAATATATTTTTACAAAAAATACACAGATACACTATGGAGCATAATTCAAAATTGACATAATTTTTAAAAGGATTTGTATCCCTTTATAAAGTACCATTCCCCACCACTCAAGGAATATATGTTCACCTCCCTATGGCATTTGAGGTCCTGCAGTGGAAAAAAATTAAGAAGCACTAAATATAATAACAGTTAAAAATAATAGTTTTTATTTATTTGAGGGCTAAATATACTTTATATGCATTATTAATTCATGTTTAATGGTGAGGAAACTGACGCTTAATAATGTGAAATAGACCAAGATGGTCAAGTAGAAGGGCGTGTTCTCACTTCCTCTTGCGAGAACACCAGAGTCATAACTAGCTGCTGGACAATCATCTACAGGAGGACACTGGAACACACCAAAAAAGATACCCCACATACAAAGACAAAGGAGAAGCCACAATTAGACCATAAGAGGGGCACAATCACAGTAAAATCAAATCCCATAAATACTGGGTGGGTGACTCACAGAATAGAGAACACTTAGACCAAAGAAGTCTACCCACTGGAGTGAAGGTTCTGAGCCCCACGTCAGGCTTCCCAACCTGGGGGTTCAACAATGGGAGGAGGAATTCCTAGAGAATCAGACTCTGCAGGCTAGTGGGACTTGATTGTAGGACTGACAGGACAGGGGAAACAGAGACTCCACTCTTGGAAGGCATACACAAAGTAGTGTGTGCATTGGGACCCAGAGGAAGAAGAATTGACCCCAGGGGAGACTGAAAAAGACCTACTTGCTAGTTTTGTAGGGTGTCCTGCATGGGCGGCTATGGCTCACTGTGGAAACAAGGACACTGGCAGCAGAAGTTCTGGGAGGTACTCCTTGGTGTGAGCCCTCCCAGAGTCTGCCATTAGCGCCACCAAAGATCCCAGGTAGGCTCCAGTGTTGGGTTGCCTCAGGCCAAACAACCAACAGGGAGGGAACCCAGCCCTGCCCATGAGCAGTCACATGGATTAAAGTTATACTGAGCTCTGCCCACCAGAGCAACAGTCAGCTCTACCCACCACCAGCCCCTCCCATCAGGAAACTTGCACAAGCCTCTTAGATAGCCACATCCACCAGAGGGCAGACAGCAGAAAGAAGAACTACAATCCTGCAGCCTGTGGAACAAAAACCATATTCACAGAAAGATAGACAATTTGAAAAAGCAGAGGGCTATGTACCACATGAAGGAACAAGATAAAACCCAAGAAAAACAAGTAAATGAAGTAGAGATAGGCAACCTTCCAGAAAAAGAATACAGAATAATGATAGTGAACATGATCCAGGACCTCGGAAAAATAATGGAAGCAAATATCATAAAGATACAAGAAATGTTTAACAAAGACGCAGAAGAATTACAGAAGAAACAAACAGACATGAAGGATTCAATAACTGAAATGGAAACTACACTAGAAGGAATCAATAGCAGAATAACTGAGGCAGAAGAATGGATAAGTGACCTGGAAGACAGAATGGTGGAATTCACTGCTGCGGAAAAGAATAAAGAAAAAAGAATGAAAAGAAATGAAGACAGCCTAAGAGACCTCTGGGACAACCTTAAATGCACCAACATTCCCATTATAGGAGTCCCAGAAGGAGAAGAGAGAGAGAAAGGACTTGATAAAATATTTGATGAGATTGTAGTCGAAAACTTCCCTAATATGAGAAGGGAAATAGCCAGTCAAGTCCAGGAAGTACAGCAAGTCCCATACAGGACAAACCCAAGGAGGAACATGCTGAGACACATAGTAATCAAACTGGCAAAAATTAAAGAGAAAGAAAAATTATTGAAAGCAGAAAGGGAAAAATAACAAACAAGGGATCTCCCATAAAGTTAACAGCTGGTTTGTCAGCAGAAACTCTACAAGCCAGAAGGGAGTGGCATGATATACTTAAAGTGATGAAAGAGAAGAACCTACAACCAAGATTACCCGGCAAGTATCTCATTCAGATTTGATGGAGAAATCAAAAGCTTTACAGACAAGCAAAAGCTAAGAGAATTCAGGACCACTAAACCAGCTCTACAACAAATGCTAAAGGAACTTCTCTGAGTGGGAAACAGAAGAGAAGAAAAGCACCTACAAAAACAAACACAAAACAATTAAGAAATGGTCATAGGAACATACATATTGATAATTACCTTAAACGTGAATGGATTAAATGTTCTAACCAAAAGTCACAGGCTTGCTGAATGGATACAAAAACAAAACCCATATATATGCTGTCTACAGGAGACCCACTTCAGTCCTAGGGACGCATACAGACTGAAAGTGAGGGGATGGAAAAATATATTCCATGCAAATGGAAATCAAAAGAAAGTTGAGGGATTCCCTGGTGGCACAGTTGTTGAGAGTCTGCCTGCTGACGCAGGGGACGTGGGTTTATGCCCCGGTTCGGGAAGATCCCACATGCCGTGGAGTGGCTGGTTCCATAAGCCATGGCTGCTGAGCCTGCATGTCCAGAGCCTGTGCTCTGCAACAGGAGAGGCCACAACAGTGAAAGGCACACGTACCACAAAAAAAAAAAGAAAGAAAGAAGAAAGCTGGAGTAGCAATACTCATATCAGATAAGATAGACCTTAAAATAAAGAATGTTACAAGAAACAAGGAAGAACACTACATAATACTCAAGGGATCAATCCAAGAAGAAGACGTAACAATTATAAATATATATGCACCCAACATAGGAGCATCTCAATACATAAGGCAACTGCTAACAGCTATAAAACAGGAAATGGACAGTAACACAAAAATATTGGTGGACTTTAGCACCTCACTTACACCAATGGACAGATCATCCAAAATGAAAATAAATAAGGAAACAGAAGTTTTAAATGACACAGTAGACCAGATAGATTTAATTGATATTTATAGGACATTCCATCCAAAAGCAGCAGATTATACTTTCTTCTCTAATGCACATGGAACATTCTGCAGCATAGATCACATCTTGGGTCACAGATCAAGCCTCAGTAAATTTAAGAAAATTGAAATGATATCAAGCATCTTTTCTGACCACAATGCTATGAGATTAGAAATGAATTACAGGGGAAAAAAGTGTAAAAAAACACAAACACATGGAGGCTACAATACGTTATGAAATAACCAAAAGATCACTGAGGAAATCAAAGAGGAAATCGAAGAATACCAAGAGACAAATGACAATGAAAACATGACAATCCTAACCCTATGGGATGCAGCAAAAGCCTTTCTAAGAGGGAAGTTTATAGCTATACAAGCCTACCTCAAGAGACAAGAAAAATCTCAAGTAAACAATCTAACCTTACACCTAAAGGAACTAGAGAAAGAAAAACAAACAAAATGCAAAGTTAGCAGAAGGAAAGAAATCATAAAGATCAGATCAGAGGGCTTCCCTTGTGGCACAGTTGTTGAGAGTCTGCCTGCTGATGCAGGGGACATGGATTCGTGCCCTGGTCCAGGAAAATCCCACATGCCGTGGAGCAGCTGGGCCCATGAGCCATGGCCGCTGAGCCTGCGCGTCCAGAGCCTGTGCTCTGCAACGGGAGAGGCCACAACAGTGAGAGGCCCGTGTACTGCAAAAAAAAAAAAAAAAAAAAAAAAAAAAAGATAAGATCAGAAATAAATGAAATAGAAACAAAGAAACCAATAGCAAAGTTCAATAAAAATAAAAGCTGGTTCTTTGAGAAGATAAACAAAATTGATAAATCATTAACCAGACTCATCAAGAAAAAGAGGAAGTGGAGTCAACTCAATAAAATTAGAAATGAAAAAGGAGAAGTTACAACAGGCAATGCAGAAATACAAAGCATCCTAAGAGAGCACTACAAGCAACTCTATGCCAATAAAAGGGACAACGTGGAAGAAAGAGACAAATTCTTAGAAACGTATAACCTTCCAAGACTGAACCAGTAAGAAGTACAATATATGAACAGACCAATCACAAGCACTGAAATTGAAACTGTGATTAAAAATCTTCCAACATACAAAAGTCCAGAACCAGATGGCTTCACAGGTGAATTCTATCAAACATTTAGAGAAGAGCTAACACTCATCCCTCTCAAACTCTTCTCAAAAAATTGTGGAGGAAGGAACACTCCCAAACTCATTCTGTGAGGCCACCATCACCCTGATACCAAAACCCAACAAAGATACGACAAAAAAAAGAAAATTACAGACCAATATCACTGATGAATATACATGCAAAAATCCTCAACAAAATGCTAAGAAACAGAATCCAACAACACATTAAAAGGATCATACACCATGATCAAGTGGGATTTATCCCAGGGATGAAAGGATTCTTCAATATACACAAATCAATTAATGGGATACACCATATAAACATATCAAAGAAGGAAAACCACATGATCCTCTCAATAGATGCCGAAAAATCTTTTGACAATATTCAAAACCCATTTGTGATAAAAACTCTCTAGAAAGTAGGCATAGAGTGAACTTACCTGAACATGATATAGGCCATGTTGACAATCCCACCGGCCAACATTGTTCTCAATGCTGAAAAACTGAAACCATTTCCACTAAGATCAGGAACAAGACAAGTTTGCACACTCTCACCATTATTATTCAACATAGTTTTGAAAGTTTTAGCTACAGCAATCAGAAAAGAAAAAGAAATAAAAAGAATTCAAATTGGAAAAGAAGAAGTAAAACTGTCAGTGGTTGCAAATGACATGATACGATACATAGAGAATCCCAAAGATGCTACCAGAAAACTACTAGAGCTAATCAATGAACTTGGTAAAGTAGCAGGATATAAAATTAATAAACAGAAATCTCTTCATTCCTATAAACTAATGATGAACAATCTGAAACATAAATTAAGGAAACACTGCAATATACCATTGCAACAAAAAGAAAATAATACCTAGGAATAAACCTACCTAAGGAGACAAAAGATCTGTATGCAGAAAAATATAAGGCAATGACGAAAGAAATTAAAGGTGATACAAACAGACGGAAAGATATACCATGTTCGTGGATTGGAAGTATCAACACTGTGAAAATGAATATACTTGTCAAAGCAATATACAGATTCAATGCAATCCCTATCAAATTACCAGTGGCGTTTTTCACAGAACTAGAACAAAAAATTTAACCATTTGCATGGAAACACAAAGGACCCCAAATAGACAAAGCAATCTTGAGAAAGAAAAACAGACCTGGAGGAATCAGTCTCATTAACTTCAGACTATACTACAAAGCTACAGTCATTAAGACAGTATGGTACTGGCACAAAAACAGAAATATAGATCATTGGAACAGGATAGAAAGCCCAGAGGTAAACCCACTCACATATGGTCACCTTTTTTTGTTAAAGGAGGCAAGAATATACAATGGAGAAAAGACAGCCTATTCAATAAATGGTGCTGTGTAAACTAGACAGCAACATGTAAAAGAACGAAATTAGAACACTCCCTAACACCATACACAAAGATGAGCTCAAAATGGTTTATGGACCTAAATATAAGGCCAGACACTATCAGACTCTTAGTGGAAAACATAGGCAGAACACTCTATGACATAAATCACAGCAAGATCCTTTTTGACCCACCTCCTAGAGAAATGGAAATAAAAACAGAAATAAACAAATGGAACCTAATGAAACTTAAAAGCTTTTGCACAGCAAAGGAAACCATAAAAAAGATGAAAAGACCACTCTCAGAATGGGAGAAAATATTTGCAAATGAAGCCACTGACAAAGGATTAATCTCCAAATTTTACAAGCAGCTCATGCAGCTCAATATCAAAAAACAGACAATCGAATCCAATAACGTACAGAAGTCATAAATACACATTTCTACAAAGCAGGTATACAGATTGCCAACGAACACATTAAAGGATGCTCAACATCACTAATCATTAGACAAATGCAAATCAAAATTACAATCAGGGGGCTTCCCTTGTGGAGCAGTGGTTGAGAGTCCACCTGCCAATGCAGGGCACGTGGGTTCATGCCCCAATCCGTGAATATCCCACATGTCGTGGAGCAGCTAGGCCCGTGAGCCATGGCCACTGAGCCTGCATGTCCGGAACCTGTGCTCTGCAGCAGGAGAGGCCACAAGAATGAGAGGCCCCCATACCACAAAAAAAAAAAAAATTACAATGAGGTATTACCTCACACCAGACAGAAAGTTCATCATCAAAAAATCCACAAAAAATAAATGCTGGAGAGGCTGTGGAGGAAAGCAAACCCTCTTTCACTGCTGGTGGGAATGTAAATTGATACAGCCACTATGGAGAACAGTATGGAAGTTCCTTAAAAAACTAAAAGTAGAATTGCCACATGACCCAGCAATCCCTCTATTTGGCATATACTCTGAGAAAACCATAATTCAAAAATAGTCATGTACCACAATGTTCATTGCAGCTCTATTTACAATAGACAGGACATAGAAACAACCTAGGTGTCCACTGACAAATGAATGGATAAAGAAGATGTGGCACATATATACAATGGAATATTACTCAGCCATAAAGTGAAATGAAATTGAGGTGTTTGTAATGTGGTGGATGGACTTAGAGTCTGTCATACAAAGTGAAGTAAATCAGAAAGAGAAAAATAAATACCGTATGCTAACACATATATATGGAATCAAAAAGCAAAAAAAAAAAAGTTGTTCTGAAGAACCTAGTGGCATGACAGGGATAAAAACTCAGACATAGGGAATGGACTTGAGGACACAGGGAAAGGGAAGTGTAAGCTGGGACCAAACGAGTGACTGGCATGGACATATGTACACTACCAAATGTAAAATGAATACCTAGTGGGAAGCAGACACATAGCATAGGATGATTAGCTCGGTGTTTTTTGTCCACATATAGGGGTGAGATAGGGATGGTGGCAGGGAAATGCAAGAGGGATGGGATATGCGGATATATGTTTATGTATAGCTGATTCACTGTGCTATACAGCAGAAACTAACACACCATTGTAAAGCAATTATACTCCAATAAAGATGTTAATAAGTAAATAAATAAATAAATAAATAAAACAAATTGGACAACCATAGCTCTTAAATTTCCAAAACTTAATGGAACAACCATTTTCATTGATACTTTGATGCTTCCAAAAGTTGCCATGAGCTTAAAGTTGCCTCTCTGCAAAATAATATTTTAAGACTAACTGAGGCAAACAAACGATCAAAGAAAGATAAAATGTTTATTCGAGGTGTTTCCTGTTTCTTAAGGTAGGATTGTATTGCTATAAACTTTCCTCTTAGAACTGCTTTTGCTACATCCCATAGGTTTTAGGTCGTTGTGTCTTCATTGTCATTTGTTTCTAGGTATTTTTCTATTTCCTCTTTGATTTTTCAGTGATCACTTCGTTATTGAGTACTGTATTGTTTAGCCTCCATGTGTTTGTATTTTTTAAAGATCTTTTCCTGTAATTGATATCTAGTATCATAGTGTTGTGGTCAGAAAAGATACTTGATAAAATTTCAATTTTCTTAAATTTACCAAGGCTTGATTTGTGACCCAAGATATGATCTATCCTGGAGAATGTCCCATGAGCACTTGAGAAAAATGTGTATTCTCTTGTTTTTGGATGGAATGTCCTATAAATATCAATTAAGTCCATCTTGTTTAATGTATCATTTAAAGCTTGTGTTTCCTTATTTATTTTCATTTTGGATGATCTGTCCATTGGTGAAAGTGGGGTGTTTAAGTCCCCTACTATGAATGTGTTACTGTTGATTTCCCCTTTTATGGCAGTTAGTATTTGCCTTATGTATTGAGGTGCTCCTATGTTGGGTGCATATATATTTATAATTGTTACATCTTTTTCTTGGATTGATCCCTTGATCATTAGGTAGTGTCCTTCCTTGTTTCTTGTAACATTTTTTATTTTAAAGTCTATTTTGTCTGATATGAGAATTGCTACTCCAGCTTTCTTTTGGTTTCCATTTGTATGGAATATCTTTTTCCATCCCCTTACTTTCGGTCTGTATGTGTCTCTAGGTCTGAAGTGGGTCTCTTGTAGACAGCATATATATGGGTCTTGTTTTTGTATCCATTCAGCCAATCTGTGTCTTTTGGTGGGAGCATTTAGTCCATTTACATTTAAGGTAATTATCGATATGTATGTTCCTATTCCCATTTTCTTAATTGTTTTGTGTTCGTTATTGTAGGTCTTTTCCTCCTCTTGTGTTTCTCGCCTAGAGAAGTTCCTTTAGCATTTGTTGTAAAGCTGGTTTGGTGGTGCTGAACTCTCTCAGCTTTTGCTTGTCTGTAAAGGTTTTAATTTCTCCATCAAATCTGAATGAGATCCTTGCTGGGTAGAGTAATCTTGGTTTCAGGTTTTTCTCCTTTATCACTTTTAATATATCCTGCCAGTCCCTTCTGGCTTGCAGAGTTTCTGCTGAAAGATCATCTGGCTTCCAATACAACAGGCTCTTCTTCCTGGACTTTTTTTTCTCGGAATCTGCCTCCAGTGCCATCTTGGCTCTCTCTTTTGGCTCCTTATGCTCAGGCCCTGCCTCTGGCACCATCTTCCTCCTTTCCTTATCTGCCCCATTTTAATTCTCTTGCTGATATTTCCCTTCTTCTCTGAAATTCTCCCCATGAACTTTTTCTTTGAACTTATCAAATCCTGTTGCTTTAAATTTAAGCCTTCTTAGGATCCAGAAGCTAAAACTTTAATTTCTTATATTCCCTGGATTAAAGCTGAACTGCAAGCCATAGTCAAAGATTTTTCCAAAGTAACTAAAGATCCTCACAGATTTGCTGAGGTATTTAAAATAGTCATTTAAACTTATCAACCTGGTTTCTCTAACTTATGTCAGCTGGTTCATTTACCTGTCAGTGAAAGTCAGGACCAGCATTGAATGAAAACTGTTAATTGGAAAAATCCTAAAAGCTTACAATTGGGAGACCAACCTGCTAACTTATTATATGAGTAGGCTTGGGCAATCATTAAGTTATTTCATCAGGCATTTCCTAGGGTTTTTCCAAAGCCTGTTGATTGGAACAAAATTCAGACTTTCACACAAAAAGCTGGTGAACCTGTTCATGATTACATTACAATTAACTTCAGATTATTTTTAAAGAAAATTCTGTTCTTCCCTCAGATTTTGACTACACCAAGGTAGCTTTTGACTCTATGTTTATTAATAGGCTGAACTGGGACTTCTCTCTTCTAGTAAAATGGACCAGGATGGAATGAGGAACTATGTTCACTGCATATTTAGTTAATCTGGCAAGCCATCTCTCTTGCACTCTAGATGAGTGACTTAAAATGAGAACTGCTAAAAGTTATTAATCTTCAACTCCAGCTGTGGAAGACTTCTAAACAAAACCAAAAACCCTCTAGTTCCTGCTATTATTACAAGGATGCAGGACATTGGAAAAGTGATTTTTACAAATGTAAGTTCTTCAGGCACCTTTAGACTTCTAGCCAGCCTTTTCAACATATTCCCAATTCTCAACGATGAGACTCTGAAGAACAGCAGCTCTTTCCAATCTTCCTCTCTTAATCAGCTTGGAAAAACACTTTTCGAGATTGGAGATGAATCTCTTGCAATATTATTTGATACTGAAGCCACATTCTCAGTGCTCAACCTAACTAGTATAAAGCATCTGCCTTGGAGTACTAAAATAGCTCAAATAGTGGAAATCTCATGAACTTCAAGAGGTTCCTACTCTGAACCTCTTCCCTTTCCTTTAGGCCTTTTGAGTAAAACACAACGTCTTCTCCTTAGTTCCTCCAACCCTATCCATTTATTAGGCCGAGACTTACTCGAAGTATCGTGCTTGACTTTCTTTCTCCCAAAAGAGGTAAATAATTCTAGAATTTGAGAGTAGTCATCAAAGTAACCAGAGTAACCAGGTAAATGAAATGACCCTTTGATGCCTTTTATTTGCTGTCTCTGAAAGTACTAGAGCTGATTCTGGAAACACTGAATATTTGTTTCTACTGAGGCAACTAGCACCATCTTTATGGGCAAAATCTCCTACTGATTGATATTGGCAAATTTACTCTGCACTTCCCATCAGGATTCAAATAGATAACTAAAAACTCCCCATAATTAATCAAAACCCTATATGTAAAGAAGCCCTTCAAATCACAAAGCCCATAATAGAAGATTACAAGGTTCAAGGACTCATTATCATTTGTACTAGTGCCTGTAATGTTCTTACTTTACTGGTGAGAAAACCTAAGGATCTAGGGTGGAGGTTTTCCTGAACTCTGAGCAATACACAACATTATTATCCCCTGACTACCTGTTGTTCCTAACACTTGCAGCCTAATAACATTAATTCCCACTGGAAGCAAAGTTTTTACTGTAGTTGATTTATGCAGTGAATTATTTAGTATTTTAGTTGATGAAGGTAGCCAATACATTTTTGCCTTCGCTTGGGAAGAAAAACAATTCACTTGGATAGTAATGCTTCAGAGTTTTACTCAGTCCTTATTTCTCACAAATCCTGAAGGCTTATCTGGATGATATAAAGTTCAGGTTCTACTTTGTTGCAATATGTAGATGATTTGCTTCTTTGCTCTCCTTCTCAAGCCTCCTCACAGGAAGACAGCAGCTACTTGCTAACGCTTTTAGCCGTAAAGAGACACAAGGTCCCCAAGGAAAACTTGTAGTTCGCCCAAATCCAGGTTAAATATTTAGGGCATCTGATATCAGAGCAAGGACTACACCCACATCCAGATAGACCTTATTGTGTCCTAAGTTTCCCCAACCCAAAACTGAGCTCCAACTGCAAGTTTTTCTCAGTCTAGTTGGTTATTGCCAAAATTGGATTTTAAATTTCTCTCTTATGGCCAAACCTCTGAATGATTTACTAAAGACTAACAACGCTGACCCAAATTTATGAGAATAAACAGACAACGTAGAATTTTAGGTCTTAACAGAGAATTTGATAAATTTGCCTGCCCTTGGCATCCCAATTATAAGATTCCTTTTTTCATTCTTATATATGAGAAACAAGTACCTCCTGGGTGTGCTCACCCCAAAACACAGGGCCCACCATTGACTGATAGGGTATTACAGCCAACAACTGGACCCTGTTGCATGGGGATACACTCCTTGCCTTAGGGTCATTACTGACAGTGTCTTTTTGGTTAAGGCCACTGAGAAAATAATTGTGAAATCCCTTTCAATCATTTTTGTACCTCAAGCCCTGAATTCTCATCACACTCAAAATTTCTCAGTCACCTCACCTTCTATGAAGTCCTTTTGTTAACTGCTCCTCACATAACTCTTTTACATTTTAATAAACATAACCCTGCTACTCCTCTCCTTCATCACAGATGAAGTACCTCACAAGTGCTTAATACTAATGGATCAGTTCCTGACTCCTCATGAGGATCTTCAGGAAATTCCTTTGGATATGCTGACTTCTTGTGGTTCACTGATGGTTCTTATTCAAAAGGTGACAATAGCAACTATTTTCTGGGTATGCTGTTGCAAATCCTGTTGATGTTGTGGAGACAGCATTTTTACCCTTGGTTATTTCGGCCCAACAGGCTGAATTTGACACTCTCACTTGGACTTACAGTTTAAAAACTGCCAATATTTATACTGTTAGTAGATATAATTTCAGAGTAGCTCATGATTTGGTGATGTTCTGAAAGCAACATAGCTCCTTACTTCCAGCAGAAATAAAACTAAAAATGGGGCTTCCCTGGTGGCGCAGTGGTTGAGAGTCCGCCTGCTGATGCAGGGGACACGGGTTCGTGCCCCAGTCCGGGAAGATCTCACATGCCGCAGAGCGGCTGGGCCCGTGAGCTATGGCCGCTGAGCCTGTGTGTCCAGAGCCTGTGCTCCGCAACGGGAGAGGCCACAACAGTGAGAGGACTGCATACCGCAAAAAAAAAAAAAAAAAAAAAAAAACTAAAAATGGACTCTATATTCAGGAATTATTGGATGCAATAATTTTACCTGTTGCTTCAGCTATTATTAAGATTCTTAAGCAGTCTATTCTCTGGAAGCTAAGGGAAATCACATTTCTAATATTTATTCTAGGAATTCTGCTTTGAAAATAACCAGCAGCAACCAAACCTCTGTCATGGTGGAAAGTAATATTTCCCCAAATGATAACTTAGTAAAACTGGCTATAGAAGCATAACAATTGGCTTCAGAAAAGAAAAAAAACAAGATTGGTAATTCAATTGTTGTTGGTTTGATAAAAAGAGAGAGCTCTGGTTTGGACCAAATCACAATGCGGTCCTACAGAAGACAAAAATTCCCATGCCCAGCCACTGTTCACACATTAAATCATTGATGTTCTGACAAAATAGTAGCATTTATGAATCAATATTTGAGAGAAAACATTAGCAAGGCTGTAAAATCTGCCTACTTCACTTTCCCCACTTGACTGAAGTATAACCCAAGGAAGCCTGTTTGTACTACTCCCAGATATTTTAAACCTCCAACTGGACTATTTGAGGTCTGGCAAATGGATTTCATACAACTTCCTCTCATCTCATGGATATAAATGTTAGTCATGGTCTGTATGTTTTCATGCTGAACTGAAGCCTTCCATTTACAGATGGGTTATTACCTCTTCTGATGCTAAAGTCCTTTTGGAAAATATTATCCCTACCTGGGGAAATCTTTTCAAACTTCACTGTGATCAAGGAACTCATTTTACTGATCAGGTGCTTTGACAAGTCTGCACTGCCTGGCTGGTTTTACATCATTTTCACTATGCTTACCGCTGTCATCCTCCCGTTTAGTTGAACACACTAATGGCATTATTAAGACTCAACTGGCAAAATTTGTAGATGCCCTCCAAATAACTTAGTCAAATCATTGTCATTGGGTCTTGTAAATCTTAGAACAACCTCTTTTGGAATTCATAAACTGCCATTCTTTGAGAGTCACAGGACACCCAAAGAGTATCCTGGAGTACTTGACTCCTGCTTCATTTGACCCAAAATGGATAAAAGGAGAGATATTACAATTGCAAAGGTCTAATTATTTCTATTAAACATAACTGTGTCTTGGTAGAGCAATCTTTCAACAGTGCACTTTTAGGAGACAAAGACCTTGAAACCTGGAAATTTTATCTAATTGAAAAGACACCTCCAGAAAGATTTTTTTAAACCTAGCTATAAATGTCTCATAATGTATTGCCAACTAATTCTTGTGCTAACAAACTCCAGGGAATAGATCCTTGGATTCACTTAACACACCTAAAGAAAACACTAAGCATTGACTGGACCTGCACATCATCTGGTGACCTGAAAGTAAAGATTTTCTGAAATTGAAGCAGATAACATCTGATAAGAGAGCTTTCCCAAAATATCTGGATGGCTGAAGCTTGTCACCAAACTTTTGATTATGACATAACGCTTCAGATGATCTCCAATGATTATGATTTTGGTAACATGTGGACTTTAGATAAAAAGTACTTGAGAATTTTTCCCCCTACCAAACTTGTTACTCAAATGAGACCTCAGTAAGTTTTCAACATGTGAACTCTCCCTCTGGTGTGGGAGAAAAAGCTTCTTCCTGGCTGTGAGGGGGAAAAAAGACATTGAAACCAGAAAACCAGACTCTTGATCAATGATGCTTTCAGAGAAAGCTCTTGACTAAAAGAGGAAAATATAAAAATAAATAAATAAATAAACAAAAACCTCCGTTAAAATAGAGTTGGGAGGCCAGAAGAGGGAGCTCTCACATCCTACAACAATAACAGAGTTCAAGAAGAATGACCTCTGTTTTTTCCTGGCAAGAGCTCAGCTAGTGAGAAACTCTCACAACTCTGTCAATAACGATGCAGACGTAGAGAATGGACTTGAGAACACAGGGAGGAGGAAGGGTAAGCTGGAACAAAGTGAGAGAGTGGCATGGACATATATACACTACCAAATGTAAAATAGCTAGCTAGTGGGAAGCAGCCGCATAGCACTGGGAGATCAGATTGCATTGCACAGGGAGGTCAGCTCGGTGCTTTGTGTCCAAATCGAGGGATGGGATAAAGATGGTGGGAGGGAGACCCAAGAGGCAGGAGATATGGGGATATATATATACGTATAGCTGATTCACTTTGTTATATAGCAGAAACTAACACACAATTGTAAAGCAATTATACTCCAAAAAAGATGTTAATTTTTTTTAAGTAAAATAAAAGCTATGGAGTCTTTGTTTACTACAACCTTCCCAACTTGTTTTTCCCTTCTATAAAAGAATTCTTCTCTCAATTTTTTCTGGAGATTTGCATGTGGGTCAACATAGTTACAGACTCTGAATTGCAGTTCTTTGCTGATCCAAAATAAATCCATTTTTGCTGAAGAAATAACTGGCAGTCTATTTGTTTTAGGTCAATATCATCTACTCATTCCCCCATTTTACACCTTTCTACTACCTTCTTCAGTACAAATACAGAGTCCCATCTACTTTTGAACCTTGAAATAGTCCCAAAACCATGGGTAGATTAGGTGGGAGGAATTAATGGGTATGCTCTCTCAGTATTTCCTAAGTGTGTTTTGTATGTTATGGAGTAGGAAGAGAAACTATGAATAGTTTCAGGCTATTATTAAGTTTGTCTACATTAACAATTTTGTCAACCAAGAACAAGTTAACCCTCATCCCCTCTAAGAGGTAGCTCTGCCACTTATGAGAAGTGGCTTAGTTCAAGTCAAGGGTAATCTCATTCTCCTTCTATATAAACAATGTATTTTAACATGAGCTTGCTGACTCACTGAAAGGTTAAAACTTACCTGCAAACTATGAAATTTAGGTGTGCTGTTCTAGGCACCATTTAGTTGTCACCAGCTTCATTCACATGGAAATCAATTGACATTCTAAACTTCAAAGAATACAATTTGAGTTTCCAGGTCTGATACCCATATGTGTCTATGCAAGACACTTCATTTCTCAGGGTCTCAGTTTTCTCATATGTAATATTGAGGGCTCATGACTAAATGATCTTCAAGATTTCTTAATTTTCAAAACGTTATGTTATGCTTTTGACTCTCTTTTTAGAATTTCTTCCTTACATGTAAAAGAGATCATATATGAGCAACAAATGTACCAACTGATAAAACAAAAAAGTGTTCATAGTTTAACATGCATTTTATTAGTAAAATTTTAAAGTCTACAAATCCAATAAAATAAACAAAAGATATCATTTGATACAGATTATTGGACAATTCTAAAGTAAAATCTATAGTAATTTAGATTGCACTAAAAGAAAATTCATGTAAATCTAATGTAATAATGATCGAATAGGTTACAGTAACCACAGCATAGAAGGGAAATTAGCAGTTACTAGAGCTTTTATTCTGATAGCACAAGTATTACTAGTATCTAAGAATATTGACTGAATCTGAGTCACTATAAACACACCCAAGCCTTAAAAAAGATTAAAATCATACCAGTGATACATTTTCATTTATTAATTGTGACTACTCAACTGCTTCTCCTTATGAGGTTCACAGACTGTTCATACAACACATAAGAATCCTCCAAAAGACTTATAGGCTAGGTTTTACCTTATTAATGATTTCAATATGAGAACCTACACTTATATTTTAGATTCTGGTATAAATTAATGATTAATCTAAAAGAGTTTTGCCCCCATAGATGTCCTCTTACATTATCCTCATTAATTAATAAATACTGTATTAATTCTGTTGAGTTTTTTAAATGATAAACAGCAATGATTAAGGAACAGGTGGATGTGGTTTAAATTGTGACATATTGAGTTGACAATACAGATGAAAACAGGATTCAATTAATGAATGTGTCAACAACACTTCCACATTACTAACATTTAAGATGTTTGACTTTCTAACAAACAAAATTGTTCACAGAATTATATGCATACATTCTTATGCTCCAGGCCAGAACTTATCTGAATACATCTCATAGCCTTGCTAATATAAGCCTTTTAATTTTTTAAAAAATATTATCTTTAATTTCATTTATTTAAATAATATTTTTATAAATATCTTGTTCAAGTACACATCACTTTGTGTTGGGAAGATACAAATCTAGGACATGAAAATGTAAAATGCTTTGTGTTTCATATGTAGCTGTTTTCTATTCACTCCATTAAAATATGCATGTATTAACCCACTGCCCAGTTTCTAAAATCTGTTGGCCAAGGGAAATGAGGCAAAAAAACGATCTGTATGTCTCCTGGCACATCCCTGAGCTTTAAATTAAGAAATACAATTGCTGGTTTAGTATGTTAGGTATGGTTAAGTGGTTGTTTAAAAAAAATCAAGCTCAAATTTATCAAAAATAAACACTTACTGTAAATTACATTAGCTTTGAAAAGATTGAAAATAAAATCATGGCACCAGAGTTTAAGGTTACCTTCTTTTTTTCTTTCTTTTTTAGGTCCCATTTGTTTATTTTTGTTTTTATTTCCATTACTTTAAGAGGTGGATCAAAAAAGATCTTGCTGTGATTTACGTCAAAGAGTGTTTTTCCTATGTTTTCCTCTAAGAATTTTATAGTGTCTGGTTTAACATTTAGGTCTCGAATCCATTTTGAGTTTATTTTTCTGTATGGTGTTAGGGAGTGTTCTAATTTCATTTTTTATATGTTGCTGTCCAGTTTTCCCAGCACCACTTATTGAAGAGACTGTCTTTTCTACATTGTACATCTTTGCCTCCTTTGTCATAGATTAGTTGACCATAGGTGTGTGGGTTTATCTCTGGGCTTTCTATGTTGTTCCATTGATCTATGCTTATGTTTTTGTACCAGTACCATATTGTCTTGATTACTGTAGCTTTGTAGTATAGTCTGAAGGCAGGGAGTCTGATTCCTCCAGCTCCATCTTTTTTCCCTCAAGACAGCTTTAGCTATCCCGGGTCTTTTGTGTCTCCATACAAATTTTAAGATGATTTGTTCTAGTTCCGTAAAAAATGTCATTGGTAATTTGATAGGGATTGCATTGAATCTGTAGATTGCTTTGTGTAGTATAGTCATTTTCACAATATTGATTCTTCCAATCCAAGAACATGGTATATCTCTCCATCTGTTCATATCATCTTTCATTTCTTTCATCAGTGTCTTATAGTTTTCTACATATAGGTCTTTTGTTTCCCTAGGTAGGTTTATTCCTAGGTATTTTATTCTTTTTGTTGCAATGATAAATGAGAGTGTTTCCATAAATTCTCTTTCAGATTTTTCATCATTAATGTATAGGAATGCAAGAGATTTCTGTGCATTAATTTTGTATCCTACAACTTTACCAAATTCATTGATTAGGTCTGGTAGTTTTCAGGTGGCATTTTTAGGATTCTCTGTGTATAGTATCATGTCATCTGCAAACAGTGATCATTTTACTTCTTCTTTTCCAATTTGTATTACTTTTATTTCTTTTTCTTCTCTGATTGCCATGGCTAGGACTTCCAAAACTATGTTGAATAATAGTGGTGACAGAGGATATCCTTTCCTCATTCCTGATCTTAGAGGAAATGCTTTCAGTTTTTCACCATTAAGAATGATGTTTGCTGTGGGTTTGTCGTATATGGCCTTTATTATGTTGAGGTAGGTTCCCTCTATGCCCACTTTCTGGAGAGTTTTTACATAAATCCGTGTTGAATTTTGTAAGAAGCTTTTTCTGCATCTATTGAGATGATCATATATTTTTTTACTCTTCATTTGTTAATACACTGTATCACATTGATTGATTTGCGTATATTGAAGAATTGTTGCATCCCTGGGATAAATCTCACTTGATCGTGGTGTATTATCCTTTTAATGTGTTGCTAAATTCTGTTTGCTAGTATTTTGCTGAGGATTTTTGCATCTGTATTCATCAGTGATATTGGTCTGTCATTTTCTTTTTTGTAGTTTCTTTCTCTGGTTTTGGTATCAGGGTGATGGTGGCCAGATAGAATGAGTTTGGGAATCTACCTTCCTCTGCAAATTTTTGAAAGAGTTTGAAAAGGATGGGTGTTAGCTCTTGTGTAAATGTTTGATAGAATTCACCTGTGAAGCCATCTGGTCCTAGAAATCTTTTTTAAGCATCTTTATTGGAGTATAATTGCCTTACATTGGTGTGTCAGCTTCTGCTTTATAACAAAGTGAATCAGTTATACATATACATATGTTCCCATAGTGGTCCTGGACTTCTGTTTGTTGGAAGATTTTTAACCACAGTTTCAATTTCATTACTTGTGATTTTTCTGTTCATATTTTGTTTCTTCCTGGTTCAGTCTTGGAAGGTTATACCTTTCTAAGAATTTGTCCATTTCTTCCAGGTTGTCCATTTTATTGGCAAAGATTTGGTTCTGGTAGTCTCTTAGGATGCTTTGTGTTTCTGCAGTGTCTGTTGTAACTTCTCCTTTTTCATTTCTAATTTTATTGATTTGAATCCGCTCCCTTTTTTTTTAATGAGTCTGGCTAATGGTTTATCAGTTTTGTTTATCTTCTCTAAGAACCAGCATTTAGTGTTATTGATCTTTGCTTTTGTTTTCTTTGTTTCTATTTTATTTATTTCTGCTCTGATCGTTATGATTTCTTTCCTTCTTCTAACTTTGCATTTTGTTTGTTCTCCTTTCTCTAGTTCCTTTAGGTGTAAGGTTAAGTTGTTTACTTGAGATTTTTCTTCTTTCTTGAGGTAGGCTTGTATAGCTATAAACTTCCATCTTAGAACTGCTTTTGCTGCATCCCATAGGCTGTGGGTTGCCATGATTTCATTGTCATTTGTCTCTCGGTATTTTTTGATCTCCTCTTTGATTTCTTCAGTGATCTCTTGGTTGTTTAGTAATGTATTATTTATCCTCCATGTATTTGTGATTTTTACATTTTTTTCCCTGTAATTCATTTCTAATCTCATAGTGTTGTAGTCAGAAAAGATGCTTGATATGATTTCAATTATCTTAAATTTACTGGGGCTTGATTTGTTACCCAAGATGTGATCTATCCTGCAGAATGTTCCATGCGTACTAGAGAAGAAAGTATAATCTGCTGTTTTTGGATGGAATGTCCTATAAATATCAATTAAATCTATCTGGTGTATTGTGTCATTTAAAGCTTCTGTTTCCTTATTTATTTTCATGTTGGATGATCTGTCCATTGGTGTAAGTGAGGTGTTAAAGTCCCCCACTATTATTGTGTTACTGTCGATTTCCTGTTTTATAGCTGTTAGCAGTTACCTTATGTATTGAGGTGCTCCTATGTTGGGTATCTATATATTTATAATTGTTATATCTTCTTCTTGGATTGATCCCTTGATCATTAGGTAGTGTCCTTCCTTGTCTCTTGTAACATTCTTTATTTTAAAGTCTATTTTATCTGATATGAGTATAGCTACCCCAGCTTTCTTTTGATTTCCATTTTCATGGAATATCTTCTTCCATCCCCTCAATTTCAGTCAGGATGTGTCCCTAGGTTTGAAGTGGGTCTCTTGTAGACAGCATATATATGCGTCTTGTTTTTGTATCCATTCAGCAAACCTGTGTCTTTTCCTTGGAGCATTTAATCCATTCACATTTAAGGTAATTATCGATCTGCATGTTCCTATGTCCATTTTCTTAATTGTTTTGCGTTTGTATTGTAGGTCCTTTCCTTCTCTTGTGTTTTACAATTAAAAAGTTCTTTTAGCATTTGTTGTAGAGCTGGTTTGGTGGTGCTGAATTCTCTTAGCTTTTGTTTGTCTGTAAGGTTTTGATTTCTCCATTGAATCTGAATGAAATCCTTGCCAGGTGGAGTAATTTTGTTTGTCTGTTCTTACCTTTCATCACTTTATGTATACTATGCCACTCCCTTCTGGCTTGTAGAGTTTCTGCTGAGAAATCAGCTGTTAACCTTATGGGACTTCCCTTGTATGCTGTTTCTCATTTTCCCATGGCTGCTTTCAATACTTTCTTTTCTTTAATTTTTGCCAATTTGATTACTATGTGTCTTGTTGTGTTTCTCCTTGGGTTTATCCTGTATGGGACTCGCTGTGCTTCCTGGACTTGGGTTGCTATTTCCTTTCCCATGTTAGGGAATTTATCAACTATAATCTCTTCAAATATTTTCTCGGATCCTTTCTCTCTCTCTTCTCCTTCTGGAACCCCTATAATGTGAATGTTGTGTTTAATTTTGTCCCAGAGGTCTCTTAGACTGTTTTCACATCTTTTCATTCTTTTTTTTTTTATTCTTTAATGCAGCAGTGAATTCCACCATTCTGTCTTCCAGGTCACTTATCCATTCTTCTGCCTCAGTTATTCTGCTATTAATCCCTTCTAGTGCATTTTTCATTTCAGTTATTGTATTGTTCATCTTTGTTTGTTTGTTCTTTAATTCTTCTAGGTCTTTGTTAAACATTTCTTGCATCTTCTTGATCTTTGCCTCCATTCTTTTTCCGAGGTCCTGGATCATTTTCATTATCATTATTCTGAATTCTTTTTCCAGAAGGTTGCCTATCTCCACTTCATTTAGTTGTTTTTCTGGGGTTTTATCTTGTTCCTTCATCTAGTACATAGCCCTCTGCCTTTTCATTTTGTCTATCTTTCTGTGAATGCATTTTTTATTTTCTACAGGTTGCAGGATTGTAGTCCTTCTTGCTTCTGCTGTCTTCCCTCTTGTGGATAAGGCTATCTAAGAGGATTGTGTAAGTTTCCTGATGGGAGGGACTCTAAGGCTACCTTCCTAATGACTATAAATACATTAAGGAGATCAGTGCCAGTCTTTTTGTCTCTGTGACATAAGACCAAATTAGGTTTCATTCTAGTCCTCTTTGAAATGATTTGTTCTAAATCTTCTTTTATTTTTATTGCACCACACTCCATATTCCATTCATTTGGCAATGACATGTAATCCATGTCTACTGATGGTAAGTAATGTTCTGAGCACTTAGCAAAAATCAAAGCCTCAAATTTGTTTCACTTTCACTCAAGTGTCCATTAGGAATCTGCCCTGAAGATTTGCAATTTTGTTTTTTTTACTTAAGAAACTCATCAATGTCCCCGCCAATGAAATGAAACATAATCCCTGACTTGCATGCAAAAGAAGACCCAAAGGAAGCACACATGAATGACCATCCATACTGCACATCAATGAAGATATTCTCTGGGACACACCTGTTGCTTCTTGCTATAGATATGTATTTTGGGAAGGGAACTGCATATGCCTTCCATAGTACAAACAGACTGAGGATCAGGCTAAACAGGGCCCCTGTAAAAGAAAGGCAAAAAACATTTATTCCCCATACAATGGTAGAATCTTAAAGTAAACTCATTTCCAGAAAAACAGAAAATAATTTTGACAGAATGTTAACCTGGCTATTCCTTTCATAAAGAAATTATCTCTTATGAACACCTCTAAAACCTACAAATTTAACAGCATCACTTAAATATTGGCTTTTTGGACATAATCGACTTTCACTTTGAAATACAAAAGAGTTTGCCTCACCTCATGCAATAGCATTTTAATGACCATTACCACCCCAAATGAACTAGACATAAACCCTATCAAAGGCACAAGCAGTAAAATGGTAAAATATATAATCTTTCTCTTTTGTACTTACACTCTTTCCCAGCTGTCTAAGTGTCCATAATTTATTCAATCAATGTTTACATTTATCAAATGCTCACTCTATAATATATCTCTATGCATTATAATTAAAAATTTTAAAGTTAAATAACCTAATACATCTCCCAAATCTTCACACAAAAAAAGGAATTTAATGGAAAGTTACACTATGGATAACTATAGCTGTCACAAACCTTTTGTCACTGCTATATACTGCAAAGGTAATGGAATCCAGTATGATAGCACAGACCTACAGCATAATCCAACATTATTCTACACCATATAGGTGCTAAAAATATTTAGTAACTTAAAATAAATTGTATTAATTGTAATTGTTCTATTAATGCAGGTATAGATTATCTCTATAAACCTTACAACCACTGAAGTAAGACAAAAAATCCCCATTGATCAAGAGCTCCAAATTTTCTACTGTACCATTTTTTACCAGGATGATATGTAACCATCTAAACCTCTTTAATTGAAGTTAAAAGAGGATCCTATATAGATGATCATTAAGATAAAGAATTAAAGCATTAGTAACAACAATTAGGGAAAAGAATAAATGAAAACAATGAGAATTTTAATAAGGAAATAGGAAATATAGAAAAGAATCATTCAGAGCTGAAGAAAAAAATAAGTGAAATGAAAAATACACTAGAAGGAATGAATAGCTGACTGTTACAGAACATATACATAATCTGGAAGATCGAATAATCAAAATCATCCAATCTGAACAGCAAAAAGAAAAACAAGTTTAAAAATGAGAGCAGTTTAAGAGATCTTTGGGATAACATGAAGTGTACCAACATTCACGTTATAAGGATCACAGAAGGAGAAAGGGGGGTAGAAGATGTATTCAATTAAATTTTGGCTGAAAATTTCCCAAACTTAAAGAAAGAAACAGATCTCCATGTACAGGAAGCACAGAGGGTCCCAAACAAGATGAACCCAAACAAACCCATACCAAGACATATAATAATTAAAATGTCAAGTGCTAAAGATAAAGAGACAATTCTAAAGGCAACAAGAGAAAAACAAAGAGTCAAGTACAAAGAAACACCCATAAGATTATTCACTTATTTTTCTGCAGAGATTTTGCAGGAAAGAATGGAGTGGTATGGTATATTCAAAGTACTGAAAGTGAAACCCTTGAAACCAAGGAAGTCTACCCAGCAAGATTATCATTTGGAATTGAAGGAGAGATAAAGAGCACATCAGACAAGCAAAAACTAATAGTTCATCTATACTAAACTTACCTTAAAAGAAACGTTAAAGGTTTTTTCTCTAAGTGGAAAAGACTATAACAAGAAGAATCTATAGGAAAGAAAAAGTCCCACCAGAAAAGGGAAATATAGAGTAAGGGTGAGGATATATCACTTAAGCTACTATGAAGATTAAAGTGCAAAAAAATTCTGAAAGTGACTATAGCTACAATCAGTGAAGGGGAAAAAATCAAAATGTAAAATATCAAAAACACGTCAAAAACACAAAATGTGAGGCAGGGTATAAAAAAGTAAGGTCTTTTAGAACGTGTTTGACCTTAAATGACTACCAGCTTAAAGAAATAGATATAGTTATAGGTCAACATATATGAACCATATAGAAACCACAAATTAAAAACCTGCAAGAAAGACACAAGAAATAGAGAGAAAGGAACAAAAGCATACCACTGAATAAAATCATCAACCCACAAGGGAAGAAACAAAAACAAGAAGAAATGAAAAGAGGAACAAAAACTAATGGACAAATAGTAAGAAAAAGAAATAAGTACATATCTATCAATAATTTATTTAAATGTCAATGGACAAAATGCTCAAATCAAGAGACATAAGGTGGCTGATTGAAGGAAAAAAAACACCTATATATTGCTTACAAGAGAATCATTTCAGAACTAAAGAAACACAGTGACAAAGAGAAAGTGAGGACAGGGGGTGGAAGAAGTTATTTCATGAAAAAGGATACAACAAGAAAGTGAGGGGAGCAATACTCATATCAGAAAAATGGACTATAAAACAAGTTTATAACTAAAGACATAGAAGGGCATTCTATCATGATAAATGGAACAATACTGAAAGAGTATATTACACTCATTAACTTATAAGCACCCAATAGAAGAACACCTAAATATATAAAGCAAATGTTAACAGATAAAAAGGGGGAAAATAAAAACAATACAACAATAGTAGAGAACTTTAACAACCCACTAACTTCGATGGGCGAATCATCCAGACAGAAAATCAGTAAGGCAACAGTTGTCTCAAATAACACAATAGACCAGTTGGACATTATAGATGTCTACAGGACATTACATCCAATAACAGCAGAATACAAATTCTATGCAAATGCACACGGAACCTTCTCAAAGATAGCTAACAACCTAGGTCATAAAACAAGTCTCAACAAATTTAAGAAGATAGAAATTATATCAAGCATTTTCCCCAACCACATTGGTATGAAACCAGAGTTCAATTACAGAAAAAAAGGGAAAATAATAAACAATTGTAGACAAAATAGCATGCTATTAAAAAAAATGGGTCAATGAAGAAATCAAACAGCAAATGAGAAAACACCTCAAGGCAAATGAAATTGGAAACACAATACTCCAAAACTATGGGATGCAGCAAAAGCAGTTCTAAGAAGGAAGATTATACCAATACAGGCCTTCCCAAAGAAGTAATAAAAATCTCAAATAAACAACACAAACCACCACCAAAATGAATCAGAAAATGTAGAACAAACAAAACCCAAAGTTAGCAGAAGAAAGAAGTAATAAAGATCTGACAGAAAATAAATAAGATATTTTTAAAAAATAGGAAAGATGAGCAAAACCAAGAGCTGTTTTTTTTGTGTGTGAAAAAAATAAAAGGTAACCTTTTAGCCAGTCTTACTGAAAAGAAAGGAGAACATCCAAATAAACAAAATAAGAAGTGAAAGAGAAAAAATAACAACTGATACCAGAGAGATGTAAAAATATCATAAGAGAATACTATGAACACTCATATCCCAACAATAGGACAACCTAGAAGAAAGGAAAAAAATTCTAGAAACATATGACTTTCAAGACTTAATCAAAATAAAGTTTCAGGAGATCAAGATTGTGGAGTAGAAGGATGTAGAGCTCACCTCCTCCCACAAATACATCAAAAACACATCTACATGGGGAACAATTCTCACAGAATACCAATTGGAAGCCTGTAGACAATCTTATACAACCAAAGCTTCAAGAAAGATCCCCACATAACTGGGTAGGAGAAACAGAAAAGGGAGAAGAAGAGGAATTAGGATGGGGCCTGCATCCCTGGGAGGGAGCTGTGAAAGCAAAAGTGTTCCCTCACCTTGGGAACCTCCTTCACTGGTTGGGAGGTCTGCTGGGACAGATATGGGGGTTCAGAGGCTGAAGAGGAGAGGTGGAAGCTGGTCTGCAGCTCTGTAGGATAGAGAGAGACCAGTACACATGGTCTTCCCAACGTTGCTGTACTTCCCAGCCCTAGATGTGCGCCTGCTGGTTTGCATAGCAACTGGGTACAGAACCTTGGGCTTCAACATATAAACTTGGGGAAAGGACTTCATTTGTCCATGAAGAGACAGCTCAAAGATCCTGGTGTATGGGCCCAGCTACAACAGGGGCTACATGCAGGATGGAGTGCATGTTCTCCATAGAAGTGCCATTGTCAACACAGGAAAGTAGGGATGTGGGTCTGCCATAGCATCCTCATTGTCAGCATGATCACAGTGGGGCATGGCTCTGGACACTGCAGGTTCTGGAACTCTGTAAGAGGGCATATGGGGAGGCAGGGCTGATATCTGAGCCAATTACCAGAAATCCCACTGTGGACAATGGGAGGCAGCTCCAGCAGGTTCTTGATCCAGCGGATTTTGGGAATGGGAGCACACATGCATGCCTGAGGACCATCTCATATATGGGTTCAGGGGACAGTGTTCTGGTGGGTTTTCACACTGATGGCTTTGTGAGTGCACATGTACAACTAAGGGACCTCTGAGCTGACTACTGGAGCTCCCAAGTGGAGGTGATCCCTGAGTACAGTGCCAGCATCAGTAATCTTTGTGGAGATGCACACTTCACTGGGTGGCAGGTGATGTCAGAGAATTGCACATCTAGGCAGACAACTCCTGGGGAATATGCAGCAGCTGTTTTCTGAGAGGGAGCAATCCAGTCCCATTTACCTCACACTACAGCTTAGATTTGGATCTGTGGGTTTCTACTCCAAAAACTGGGAAGCAGACCCAGCCCCTGACAACAGTGTGAGAACCACAGAGCAAGGAATCCTCACCCAATATCCACTACAGGCACTGGTCACCACAACAGGACACACCCCCTATCAAGGGGACAAGGACCAGCATACACAGAGGAAAGATATGGCAAACATCATACCAAAAATAGCCCTTGCACTAAAAATATTAGACTCAAGTGGGCTACACAGGGAAACTCCCACATAAAAACAACCCTTCACAATCAGAGTAGGTAACTGTTTCTCCTACATTAATAGAGTCAGAGAAATATAAGAATAAAGAAGAACAGATGAACTACTCCTAAATAAAAGAACAAGAGAAATCCCCTCAAAGAACAAACAATGAAACAGACCTCTCCAATCTACAAGAAACCAAGTTTAAAAAGGAAGTAATAGGGCTTCCCTGGTGGCACGGTGGTTGCGAGTCCATCTGCCGATGCAGGGGATACGGGTTCGTGCCCTGATCCGGGAGGGTCCCACATGCCGAGGAGCGGCTGAGCCCGTGGGCCATGGCCACTGGGCCTGCGTGTCCAGAGCCTGTGCTCCGCAGCGGGGGAGGCCGCAGCAGTGAGAGGTCCATGTACCACAAAAAAAAAAGAAAAAAAGGAAGTAATAAAAATGTTGAAGGAATTAAGAAATATTATTGATAGAAATGTGTATCACTATAACAAGGCGCTAGAAACAATGAAGAGGAGCCAATCAAAATTAAACAACTCAATAGCTGAGATGAACACTGAGCTAAAGGTCATAAATAGCAAACTAAATAATGCAGAAGAAAAAATGAGAGATATGGAAGATAGAATAATTGTAATCACCCAATCAGAACAGCAGACAGAAAGATAAATAAAAGAAAATGAAAGCAACATATGAGATCTATGGGATAATATAAAGCATACCAATCTATGCATTATAAGAATCCCAGAAGGAGAAGAAAGAAAAAAGGGGATTGAAAATATATTTGAAGAAATTAAGGCTGAAAACTTCACAAACCTAAAGAAGGAAATAGATATCCAGATACAGGAAATACAGAGGTTCCAAATAAGATGAATCCAAACAGACCTACTCCAAGACATATAATCATTAAAATGGCAAAAGTTAAAGATAAACAGAGGTTGCTAAAGGCAGCAAGATAAAAACAGTCAACTACAAGGGAGCCACCATAAGGCTCTCAGCTGATTTATTTACAGAAACGTTGCAGGCCAGAAGGGAGTAGCATGATATATTCAAAGTCCTGAGGGAGAAAAACCTGCAAAGTAGAATACTCTACCCAGCAAGACTATCATTTAGAATAGAAGTAAAGTCAAAGTATTTCTCAGATAAGCCAAAACTAAAACAATACAGCAATACTAAACCTATCTTAAAGGAAATATTGAAAGTTCTTCTCTAAACACAAAAGAAGCAAGAATTTATAGGAAAGAGAAAATCACAATAGGAAAGGTAAAGATATAAAAGAATTGAGGATCACTTAAACAAGCCAGTACATAGATTAAAATACAATAAAAAATTCTGTGAAAGCAATTATAATTACAATGAACAGCAATAGTATGAACATGAGGTTGTAAAGTAGGACCCCAAACCCACAAAATGTCAGGGAGGAGAGTAAGAAAATATAGATCTTTTAGAATGTATTTGAGCTTACATGACTACCAGTCTAAAGCAAGTAGATATAGTTATGGATTAACATACTTGAAAACCCGGGCAACCACAAATCTAAAACCTACAATAGACTCACAAAAACCAAAAAGAAAAGAACAAAAGCATAATACACAAGAAAAACATCAAGCCACAAAAAGAAAAAACAAAAAGAAAGAAGAAGAAATACAAAATCAACTGAAATACAAAGTTTAAAATGGCAATAAATACATATTTATCAAGAATTACCTTAAATGTCAATGGACTAAATGCTCCAATCAAAAGACATACAGTGGCAGATTGGATAATAAAACAAGAGTCTACAGTATGTTGTCCGCAAGAGACCCACTTTAGAGTGAAGGACACACATAGATTGAAAGTGAAATGATGGAAAAATATATTTCATGCAAACAGAAATGAAAAGAAAGTGGAGGTAGCAATACTGACATAAGATAAAATAGATTGAAAACAAAGGCCATAAAGAAAGACAAAGAAGGACAGTATATAATAATAAAAGGCTCAATACAAAAGAATTATATTACAACTGCTAACATATAGCCACCCAATATAAGTGCACATAAATACATAAAACAAATACTAATACACATAAAAAGATAAATTTAGAGGAGTACAATAATAGTAGGAGACATTAACACCCCAGTGACATCAATGGACAGACCTTCCAGACAGAAAATCCATAAGGTGACAGAGATTCTAAATGACAGAATAGAAGAGTTGGACTTAATTGATATTTTCACGACATTACATCCAAAAAATACACATTTTTTTCAAGGGCATATGGAACATTCTCTAGGAATGACCACATACTATGACACAAAACAAGCCTCAACAAATTTAAGAGGATAGAACTTATTTCAAGCATTTTTTCTGACCACAATGGCATGAAACTAGAAACCAGTCTTAGAAAGAGAAATGAGAGAGAAAAAAATGATTACATGGAGAGTAAACAACATGCTACTAAATAACAAATGGGTCAACAATAAAATCAAAGAGGAAAGTTTAAATACCTTGAGACAAAAGACAATGAAAACACAACCATACAAAATCTATGGGATGCAGCAAAAGCAATTCTAAGAAAGAATTTCATTGTGATACAGGTCTTCATCAAAAAACAAGAAAAAACCTCAATTAAATAACCTAATCTACCACCTAAAAGAACTAGAACAAACAAAACCAGCAGAAGGGTAGAAATAGTAAAGATAATAGAGAAAATAAATAAAAGAAAGTTTTAAAAGCAACAGAAAAAAATTGATAAAACCAAGAGTGGGTTTTTTTGAAAGGATAAATGAAATTGCCAAACCTCTGGCCAGGTCCACCAAGAAGAAAAGAGACAGGACCAAAATAAACAAAATAAGAAATGAAAGAGGATAAATAGTAATGAGCATAGCAAAAATACAAAATACAATAAGAAAATACTATAAACAGTTATATGTCAACAAATTGGACAACCTAGAAGAAATGGACATGTTTCTAGAAACATACAGCCCACTGAAACTGAAACAAGATGAAATACGTAGTTTGAATAGACTGATCACTAGAAGTGAAAAAGAATCTGTCATTTTAAAAACCTCCCTGCAAACAAAAGTCCAGGCTGGATGGCTTCACTGGGGAATTCTACCAAACATACAAAGAAGACTTATAACAACTCTTCTCAAAATCTTCCAAAAGACTGAAAAGGAGGGAACACTCCCAAAGTCATTCTATGAAACCACCATCACCCTGATACTAAAAGCAGACATAGATACTACCAAAAAAGAAAATTACAGGCCAATATCTTTGATGAATATAGGTGTAACAGCTCTCAACAAAATATTAGCAAACCAAATCCAACAACACATAAAAAGGATCAATCAAGTTGGATGCATTCCAGTGTCAAAAGGATGACAAATCAATCAATATGATACAACTAATTAACAAAAGAAAAGACAAAAACCACATGATCATCTCAACAGATGTAGAAAAAGCATTTGATAAAATTCAACATTCATTCATGATAAAAAAACACTTGCCAAAGTGGGTATAGAAGTAACATATCTCAATATAATAAAAGTTATTTTTGACAAACCCATAGCCAATATAATATATTACTAAATGGTGAAATTCTGGAACAAGACAAGGATGCCCATGCTCACTAATTCTATTCAACATAGTATTGGAAGTCCTAGCTACAGCAATCAGACCAGAAAAATAAATAAAAGAAATCAAACTAGGAATGGGAGGGGTAAAATTATCATTATATGAAGGTGACATGATACTCTATATAGAAAACCTTAAGACCTACACAAAACTACTAGAAATGATGGATAAATTCAGCAAGGTAGCAGGATACAAGATTAATATACAGAAATCTGTTGCATTTCTTTACACTAACAATGAAATAACAGAAAGTTTAAAAAAAACCATTTAAAATCACATCAAAAAATAACTAGGAATAAAACTAGCCAAGGAGGTGAAAGATTTATATTCTGAGAACTATAAAACACTGATAAAGGAAATTAAAGATGATTTAAAGGAATTGAAAGATATTCCATGTTCCTGGATTGGAAGAATTAATCTTGTTAAAATGGCCATAATATCCAAATAAATCTACAGATTTAATGTAATCCCTATCAAGTTACCCAAGACATTTTTCACAGAACTAGAACAAACAATTCTAAAATTTATATGGAACAACAAAAAACCCAGAATTACCAAAGCAATCCTGAGGGGGAAAAAAAAAGCTGTAGGCATAACCCTCCCAGACTTCAGACAACACTACAAAGCTACAGTAATCAAAAGGATGTCGTATTGGCACAAAAACTGATATATGGATCAATGGAATAGAATAGATAGCTAAGAAATAAACCCACATATCTAAGATCAATTAATCATTGTCAATTGGCAAGTGGTGTTGGAAAAGTTGGACAGCTGAATGTAAATCAATGAAGTTAGAACACTCCCTCACACCATACACAAAAATAAAATCAAAATGGCTTAAAGACTTAAATACAAAACACAGGACACCATAGAACTCCTAGAAAAGAACACAGGCAAAACATTATCTGACATAAACCATAGCAATGTTTTCTTAGGTTAGTCTCCCAAGACAATAGAAATAAAAGCAAAAATAAACAAATGGGACCTAATCAAATTTATAAGCTTTTGCACAGCAAAGGAAACTATAAACAAAACGAAAGGCAACCTGTAGACTGGGAGAAAATATTTGTAAATGATGGAACCGACAAGGGCTTAATTTCCAAAATATACAAACAGCTCATAAAATTCAATTTAAAAAAATATCAAATAATGGGCTAAAGTTCCAAATACATATTTCGCCAGTGAGGATGTACTGATGGCTGATAGGCACAAGAAAATATGCTCAATATCGCTAATTATTAGAGAAATGCAAATAAAAACTACAGTGAGGTATCACCTCACTCTGGTCAGAATGGCCGTCATCAAAAAGTCTACAAATAACAAATGCTGGAGAGGGTGTGGAGAAAAGGGAACACTCCTACATTGTTGGAAGGAATGTAAATTGATGCAGCCACTATGGAAATCAGTCTGGAGGTTCCTTAAAAAAACTAAAATTAGAGTTAACTTATGATCCAGCAATCCCACTCCTGGCCATGTATCTGAAAAGGATAAAAGCTCTAATTTGAAAAACACATGTACCCCAGTGTTCATAAAGGCACTATTTACAATAACCAAGACATGGAACCAACCTAAATGTCCATCAACTGATGAATGGATAAAGAAGATGTGGTATGAAATATCACTCAGCTATAAAAAATTATGTATGAATATTATTTGTAGCAGTCTCAATGGACCTAGACATTATCATATTAAGTGAAAAGACAAATATTATATGATATCACTTATATGTGGAATACAAAAAATAGTACAAATGTACTTTTTTACAAAACAGAAGCAGACTCACAGACATAGAAAAACTTATAGCTACCAAAGGGGAAGTGGGGGGGAGGATAAATTATGAATATGGAATTAACAGATGCACAGTACCATATATAAAATAGATAAACAAAAAGGATTTACTGTATAGCACAGGGAACTATATTCAATATCTTTTACTAAACTATAATGGAAAAGAATTTTTAAATAGTATATATATAGTATACATGCACACACACATACACACACACATATATATATATATAACCAAATCACTTTGATGAACACCTGAAGCTAACACAATATTGTAAATCAACTGTTCTTCAATTAAAAAATGGAAACAAACAATTTGAACAGGCAGGTAATTAGTACTGAAAACTGAATAATAAATAATCTCCCAGCAAACAAACCAGAAATTGACGACTTCAAAGTGGAATTCTACCAAGCATATAAAGAACAGCTAGCACTTATCCTTCCCAAAGTATTCTAAAACATTTAAGGGGACTAACACTTCCAAATTCATTCTAGGAGGCCACCATTACCCTGATATCAAAATCAGACAAAGACATTACCAAAAAAAAAAAAAAAGGAAATTACAGGTCAATAACTCTGATAAATATAGATACAAAAATCCTTAACAAAATTTCATCAAACGGAATCCTACAGGGCTTCCCTGGTGGCGCAGTGGTTGAGAGTCTGCCTGCCAATGCAGGGGACACAGGTTCATGCCCTGGTCCAGGAAGATCCCACATACCGCGGAGTGGCTAGGCCCATGAGCCATGGCTGCTGAGCCTGTGCATCTGGAGCCTGTGCTCTGCAGCAGGAGAGACCACAACAGTGAGAGGCCTGCATATCGCAAAAAAAAAAAAACTGAATCCTACAGAGTATAACAAGAATCATACACCATGATCTAATGGGATTTTTTCCAGGGATACAAGGATGGTTCAACATTCACAAATCAATCAACATGATACAACACATTAACAAATGAAAGAGAAAATCACATGATCATCTCAGGATATGCAGAAAAAGCATTTGAGAAAATTCAACATCTATTCATGATGAAATCCCTCATCAAAGTTGGTATAGAGGGAAAATATCTCAACATAATGATGGCCATTTATTATAAACCCACAGTTAGCATCATACTTATTGGTAAAATGCTGAAAGCTTTTCCTCTAAAATCAGGGACAGGACAAGGATGCCTAGTCTCACCATTTTTATTTCACACAATATTAGAAGCCATAACCATAGCAATTAGACAAGAAAAAGAGAAATAAATATTGAGAGTATCCAAATTGGAAGCGAAAAAGTGAAACTATACCTATTTGCAAATGACATGATACTATATGTAGAAAACCCAAAAGTCTCTACCCAAAAGCTATTAGAACTAATAAATGAATTCAGTAAATTTGCAGAATACAAGATTAACATACAGAAATCTGTTACTTTTCTATACTCTAATAATGAACTATCAGAAAATTAAAGCAAGAAAATATTCCCATTTATTATTGCATAAAAACAATAATATACCTAGGAATAAACTTCACCAAGGAGCTGAAAGACCTATACTCTGAAAACTATAAAACATGAAGGAAATTAAAGTTGATACACAGAAAAGGAAAGATGTCCCATGTTCTATCATTGGAAGAATTAATATTATTTAAATGTATTAAAATGTCCATACCAAAGCAATCTACAGATTTAATGGAATCTGTATCAAAATATGCATGATATTTTTCACAGAACTAGAACAATTATTCCTAAAAGTTATATGAAACCCCAAAGACCACAAATTGCCAAAGCAATCTTGAGAAAAAGAACACGGCTGGAGTTATCATTCTCCCTGACTTCATACTATACTACAAAGCTACAGTAAACAAAACAGCACAGTACTGGCATAAAAACAGACAAGAACAGAGCAATGGAACAGAATTGAGAGGTAGGAAATAAACCCACCAACCTATGGTCCATTAATCTAAAACAAAGTAGCAAGAATATAGAATGAAGAAAAGACAATATCTTTAATAACTGGTGCTGGGAAAACTTGATAGCTACATGTAGAAGAATGAGATTACAAGATTTCTTCACAGTGTATACAAAAATAAACTCAAAATGTCTTAAAGACCTAAATGTAAGTCCTGAAAGTTTAAAACTCCTAGAAGAGAACATAGGCAGAACACTCTTTGACATAAGTTATAGCAATATACTTTTGTTTTTTTCCCTAAGGCAAAAGAAATAAAATTTTTTAAAAATTGGGATGTAATTAAACTTAAAATAATTTCCACAGCAAAGTAAACCATAGAAAAAATGAAAATACAAACTACAAAATGGGGAAAAAATAATTGCAAATTATATAACTGATAAGAGGTTAATATCCAAAATGTGTCACCAGCTCCTACAGTTCAATATCAAAAAACAACTTGATTTAAAAATGGGCAGAAAACCTGAGTAGACATTTTTCCAAAGAAGACATGCTTTTGGCTAACAGGCACATGAAAGATGCTCAACATTGCTAATCATCAGAGAAATGAAAATCAAAACCACAATATCACCTCATACCTGTCAGATGGCTATCATCAGAAAATTCTACAAGTAACAAATGTTGGTGAATATGTGGAGAAAAGTGAACTCTTGTACATTGTTGTTAGGAATGTACATTGGTGTGTTCTCTGTTGAGGATGTACATTGGTGCAGCCACTACAGAAAACAGTATGAAGGTTTGTAAAAAAAAAAAGAAAACCTAAAAATAGAGTACCATATGATTTAGCAATTCAACTGATGGGTATATATCTGAAGAAAACAAAAACACTAATTCAAAAAGTTACATGCATACCAATGTTCATGGCTGCATTATTAAAATGACCATAATATGGAAGCAACCCAAGTGTTCATCAACAAATGAATTGATAAAGAAATTGTGGTATATATTTACAATGAAATATTACTCAGCCATAAAAAAGAATGAAATTCTGCCATTTGCAATGATATTTGTACCTAGAAGGTATTATGCTGAGTGAAATAAGTCAGACAAAGACAAATGTTGTATGTTATCACTCATATTTGCAATCTAAAAATAAAAAGAATGTATAAAACAAAGCAGAAAAAGTCTCATAAATATAGAAAACATACTAGTGGAGACCAGTATGGAGAGTGGAGGGGGAAGGGGCAAGATAGGGATATGGGATTAAGAGGTACAAACTACTATGTATAAAATAGATAAGCAACAAATATATATTGTATAGCAGAGGGAAATATAGATTTTATCTTGTAATAACTTTTAATGGAGCATAATCTATAAAAATACTGAATCACTATGCTACACATCTGAATCTATTATAATATTGAAAATCAACTATATTTCAATAACCAAAACACATTTCTAAATTTGGATACAGAAGAAATCTTAAGATAAATTAAAAACATATTTTGAACTTAGAAAAATACAAATTATCAAAATTTGTAATATGCTGACATAGCATTGCTTAGAGGAAAATTTATAGCTTTGAATGCATATATTAGAAAAGAAGAAAGGTCTAAAAACAATAATCTAAGCTTCCACTTCAAAAACAAGAAAAAGTAAAGGTACTTAATTCCAAAGTAATCATAAGAAAATAAAAGGTATTGTAAAAGGATACAAATTTCCAGTTATAAATAAGTTCTGGGAATCTAATATTCAGCATGGCAACTTTAGTTGGCAGTATTGTATTGTATACTTGAAAGTTGCTGAGAGTAGATTTTACATGCTCTAAACACACAAAAATTCTAATAATGTAAGATGATGGATGTATTAACTAATCTTATTGTGGTAAACATTTTCACAACACATATGTGTATCAAATCATCACATTGTACTCCTTAAACTTACACAACTTTTTATGTCAATTATATCTCAATAAAGCTGGACAAAATAAAATAAAATAAAAATGAAAGCAGAAATCACCTAAACTGAAAACAGGAAATCAATAGAGAAAATTAAAAATACCAAAATCTGGTTCTTTTAAGAGATCAATAAAATTGATAAACTTCTACCCAGGATAACTAAGAATATAATAGAGAAAACAAATTACTAATATCAGAGATAAAAGAGGGGACATTATTACAAATCTCATGGACTTTAAAAGAATAAAGAAATATTTTGAACAACTCTATGCCCACAGTTTTGATAGCCGAGGCAAACTGAATAAATTCCTTAAAAAACTTGATCTGCCAAAATTCTTACAAGAAGAAAAAGATAATCTGAATAATTCTGTATCTATAAAATAAATTGAGTAAATAATAACATTCCAAAACAGAAAACTCCAATCCTAGATGTGTTCAGTCGAAAATTCTACTAATCATTTAAAGAATAAATTATATTAATTTTCTACAATCTGTTCAAGGATATAGAAGCAGAGGGAACATTTCTGAAATCATTCTCTGAGGGCAGCATTTTTCTAATACCAAAATTAGACAAAAACTTTTCAAGAAAAGATAATACATACCAATATCTCTCATGACCACAGATGAAAAAATCCGCCTCAAAGTAAGATCAAATTAATTTTAAAGTGTATATAAAGAATTACACACTACAACCAAGTGTGATTTATTCCAGTTATTCAGGGCTAATTCAACATTCAAAAATAAATTAATAAGAGGGAGTGACATCATCGTCATGATGATGTGATTCATTTATTTATTTTCTCCCATTTAATTACAACTAGTTGGACATACATAACCAAACAAAAGTGCCTCTGCACAGCACAACAGTACACCTGAGAGACCCATCAATCTGTCTATCTGAAAGTGGGTGGAATGGACCTTGGAGGAGGCTGCAGAACCAGGGGAGTGTTGGCAAAATCTGAAGTGGCACTGGGCCAGCATAACCTTTCTGGCACAGGAGGTAAAATGTGAAGGTGGAGTTAGGGGTCTGTCCAACCATGTGTACTGTAGTGGGAAGGATTCTTTGCTCCCTTTAAGAAGAGACTGCACTTACTGTGGAGAAGAAAAGGAAGGGCAATAAGATAGACAAGGAAAGTGAAAGGAATGTGTTTTTTGCTGTCTGCCTCAGGACTTAGGTAAGAGATCCACCCACAGATCTCTGGTACACCCCCCAGTCAAGGATCCCCCTACTGGGCCATGGGCACCCCTAAGACCCCAAATGTTAAGCACATACCTCCTCCCATTATGCCACCACCCTTTTCTGTTTTGTTTTGTTTCTTTGCCAGCTTTTTTGTTAACGTACATAACACCCAAAATTAGTGGCCAGTCAGCTCTGGTACAAAAACCAAAACTTGTGCTATACTGTTACTTTCTGGAAAACAAAAGGAAGGCTCCTAATTACCAACATGTTAAATTGTTAGAATCCACATAAACAAAGCCTTAACTAAGTAAGAAATGTGTTCACCACTTTAAACGCAGCAGCAGAGACACATTTCATTACCATTATAAAAAAATCACAGTAATATAGTATCACAAAAATAAAATTTAAAATTTCCACAAACCAATCAAAAGACATGGGATATTGAAGTCAGTCTGATAAAGGCTCAACAAGCCTGTAATGAAGAAATTCAATGAGCTAAAAGAATACTCAGAAATGCAACACAATAATGTCAGATATAAAATTAATGAACAGAAAATGTACGTTACCAAAAAGATTGAAATTCTAAAAAAAAAAATCCAAAGAGAAATTCTAGAGCTCAATAACTCAATAAATGAAGTTAAGAATACATTAGAAAATGTTAGAAATATAGCAGATCTTATAGAATGTAGAATAAGCAATCTCAAGTTTAGGAATTTAGAAATGATTCAGGTGGAAGAGGAGAGAGAATTATTTTTTTTTAAAAAGTGAATAAACCCTAAGAGAACTCTCAGACTTCTTCAGAAGAACCAACATAATATTAATAGATAAAGAGGGACAAGGGACCAGAGAACTTATTTAAGAAATTAATAGCTGAGAACGTCCACACCCTGGGGAAGGAAATGGATATACAAGTCCAAAAAGCTAATAGAACATCTTATCCCAATGTAAAAGACCTTCTCAAAGACACATCATATAAAACTGACAAAATCCAATGATAAAAAAAGAACTTAAAGGCAGCCAGGGGAAAAATACTAATCTACAGAGGAACCCTTATTAGTCTATCATCAGACTCTTCAGCAGAAACTCTGCAGCCAAGCAAAGAGGAGAATGTCATATTCAAATAGTGAAAGATAAAAATTGCCAGCCAGGGATACTCTATCCAGAAAAGTTTTCTTTCAGATATGAATGATAAATAAAGCCTTTCCCAGACAAACAAAAACTGATAGAGTTCATCAACACTAGAACTATCTTATAAGAAATGCTGAAATAAACTCTTCAAATTGAAACAATAAAAAGGACACAAAACTCTGACTGAGGTGATAAATAGACAGAATTAGAAAATAGTAACTCTTTTTCAGAATAATATGTTTAACATTTAATAATAGCATAAATGTTCAAGGAAAGGAGCATTAAAAATAGCTATAGCTACTACAGCTTGGTAATAAAATCACATCATGAAAAGATAATTTGTGACATCAAAAATAAAAATAAAATGGGAAGAGGAATAGGATGAAAAGTTTATAGGTAAATAAAGACAAACTGCTATCAGCAAAAGTGACTATTTTATCTATGAGTTGTTTTCTGTAAACTGTATGGTAACCACAAAGCAAAAATCTTGGACAGAAACATTAAACAAAAAGGGGGGGAATGGAGCAAATCACTGTGAGAAACCACAAATTTACAAAAATGGACAGAAACAGAGGAAAAAGAAGCAATGGAGAGACAGAATAACCAGAAGGTAAATGATAAAATGACAGTAGTAAATCTTTACACATAAATACTGACCTTAAATGTAAATGGATTAAACTCACCAATCCAAAAGCATTGAGTGGCTAAAAAGATTAAAACAACAACAACAACAACCATATGTTGTCTACAGGAGACTCATTTCAGCTCTAAAAACACATATAGGCTAAAAGTAAAACGTGACATTTCAAGAAAACAGAAACAAAAAGAAGGTGAGCATAGTCATACTTATATCAGACAAAATAGATGTCAAGCCAGAAAAAGTTAACAAGAGACAAAGAAGGTCATTATATAATAATAAAAGTGTCACTACAACAAGAAAATATAACAGCTATATATATACTCTCGACCCACCAGCACCGAAATATTTTAAGCAAATACTAACAGATCTTAAGTGAGAAATAGACAAAATTGCAATAATAGTAGGGTACATCAACATACTTGTAACATTGACATTGAAACATACTTTGGAACAAATGGACTTAACAGAGATACAGCCATACCTCAGAGATATTGTGGGTTTGGCTCCAGATATCTCCACAATAAAGCAAATATCATAATAATGCAAGTCACACAAATTTTTTGTTTCTCAGTGCATATAGAAGTTATGTTTATACAATACTGCAATCTATTAAGTATGCAATAGAATTATGTCCAAAAAAATAATGTGCATACCTTAATTAAAAAATACTTTAATTGATCAAATATGCTAACCATCATCTGAGCCTTTAGCAAGTCATAGCATTTTTGATGGTGAAGGGTTTGAAATATGGGGAAAATTATCAAAATATGACACAAAGACACAAAGTAAGCAAATGTTATTGGAAAAATGGTGCCAAGAGACTTGCTCAACACAGGGTTGCCACAAACTTTCAATTTGTAAAAACTTCCATATCTGCAAATCATGATAAAGTGAAGCACAATGAAGCTAGTTATGCATGTACAGACATTCCATCCAACAGCAGCAGAATACATATTCTTCTCAAGGGCACAGGGATAATTCTCAAGCATAGATCATATGACAGGCCACAAAACAAATCTTAACAAATTCAAGAAGATTTAATCATACTTACTATCTTTTCTGACCACAATGGTATGAAACTAGAAATCAACAAGAGAAAGTGAGAGGACCTAAAAAAAAGGAAATTAAGCAATACCTTTGTGAACAAAAATTGGGTAACAGAAGAAATCAAAAGGGAAATAAAAAGTTATATAGAAACAAATAAAAATGAAAATAGAATGTATCAAATCTTGTGGGATAGAACAAAAGCAGTCCTGAGAGAAAAGTTTATAGCAGTAAATGGATATATTAGTAAATTAGAAAGATTTCAAATAAACGACATAAGTTTACTCCTCAAGGAATTAGAAAAAGAACAAATTAAGCTGAATTCACAAAAGGAAGGAAATAATAAAGATCAGAGCAGAGATAAATGAAATATAGACCGGAAAAATAATAGAAAGAATTAATGAAACTAAGAGATAGTTCTTCAAAAAGATAAACAAAATTGGAAAATCTTTAGCTAGACTATGAGAAACAAAGAGAGAAATTTCAAAAAATAAAATTATAAAAGAAAGAGGAGACATTTCAACAGGAATGATATGACAGGAATACATAGAATCACAAGAGACTACTATGAATAATTATACAGCAAAGTACATAACTTTGAAGAAATGAACACATTTCTCGAAATAGACATCTGCCAAGACTGAATCAAGAGGAAATAGAAAATCTGAACAGTACAACAAGTAAAGAAATTGAATCTGTAATAAAAAAAGTCCCAAAGCAGAGAACTCCAGAACCAGATGGCTTCCCTGGAGAATTCTACCAAATATTTAAAGGAGAATTAACACAACCCTCTTCGGGGATTGACATACATACACTAATATGCATAAAATAGATAACTAATAAAAACCAGCTGTATAAAAAATTAAATTAATTAAACTAAATTTAAAAAAACCCACAACCCTCTTCAAAATCTTCCAAATTATTGAGGAGGAGGTAAGACTTCCAAACTCATTCTACAAAGCCAACATTATCTTGATATCAAAATGAGAAAAGGGAGGGAGGAACCAAGATGGCAGAGTAGAAGGACATGCTCTCAATCCCTCTTGCAAGAACACCAGAATCACAACTAGCTGCTGGACAATCATCGACAGGAAGACACTGGAACTCACCAAAAAAGATACCCCACATCCAAAGACAAAGGAGAAGCCACAGTGAGATGGTAGGAGGGGCGCAATCACAGGAAAATCAAACCCCATAACTGCTGCATGGGTGACTCACAGTCTGGAGAACACTTATACCACAGAAGTCCACCCACTGGAGTGCAGGTTCTGAGATGCACGTCAGCCTTCCCAACCTGGGGGTCTGGCAATGGGAGGAGGAATTCCTAGAGAATCAGACATTGAAGTCTAGTGGGAATTGATTGCAGGACTTTGACAGGACTGGGGGAAACAGAGACTCCACTCTTGGAGGGCACACACAAAGCAGTGTGGGAATCAGGACCTGGAGGAAGGAGCAGTGACCCCAGGGGAGACTGAACCAGACCTACCTGCTAGCGTTGGAGGGTCTCCTGCAGAGTTTGGGGGGGGTGCGCTGTGGCTCACCGTGCAGACAAGGACTCTGGCAGCACAAGTTGTGGGAAGTACTCCTTGGCGTGAGCCCTCCCAGAATCTATCATTAACCCCAACCCAGGTAGGCTCCAGTGCTGGGTTGCCTCAGGACAAACAACCAACAGGGAGGAAACCCAGCACCATGCATCAATAGTCAAGTGGATTAAAGTTTTACTGAGCTCTGCCCACCAGAGCAACAGTCAGCTCTACCCACCACAAGTCCCTCCCATCAAGTCTCTCAGATACCCACATCCACCAGAGGGCAGACAGCAGAAGGAAGAAGAACTACAACCTGCAGCCTGTGGAACAAAAACCACATTCACAAAAAGATAGACAAAATGAAAAGGCAAAGGGATATGTACCAGATGAAGGAACCAGATAAAATCCTAGAAAAACAACTAAATGAAGTAGAGATAGGCAACCATCCAGAAAAATAATTCAGAATAATGATAGTGAAGATGATCCAGGACCTTGGAAAAAGAATGGAGGCAAAGATCGAGAAGATGATAAAAATGTTTAACAAAGACACAGAAGAATTAAAGAACACACAAACAGACATGAACAACACAATAACTGAAATGAAAACTACACTAGAAGGAATCAATAGCAGAATAACTGAGGCAGAAGAATGGATACGTGACCTGGAAGACAGAAAGGTGGAACTCACTGAAGAACAGAATAAAGAAAAACCATTGAAAAGAAATGAAGACATCCTAAGAGACCTCTGGGACAACATTAAATGCAACAACATTCGCATTAAAAGGGTCCTCAAAGGAGAAGAGTGAGAGAAAGGATAGAGAAAATATTTGAAGAGATTATAGTTGAAAACTTCCCTAACATGGGAAAGGAAATAGCCACCCAAGTCCAGGAAGTACAGGGAGTCCCATACAGGATAAACCCAAGGAGAAACATGCTGAGACACATAGTAATCAAATTGACAAAAATTAAAGACAAAGAAAAATTATTGAAAGCAGCAAGGGAAAAACGAAAAATAGCATACATGGGAACGCCTATAAGGTTAACAGCAGATTTCTCAGCAGAAACTCTACAAGCCAGAAGGGAGTGACATGATATACTTAAAGTGATGAAAGGGAAGAACCTGCAACCAAGATTACTCTACCTGGCAAGGATCTCATTCAGGTTCGATGGAGAAATCAAAAGTTTTACAGACAAGCAAAAGCTAAGAGAATTCAGCACCACCAAACGAGCTCTACAACAAATGCTAAAGGAACATCTCTAAGTGGGAAACACAAGAGAAGAAAAGGACCTACAAAAACAAACACAAAACAATTAAGAAAATGGTCATAGGAACATACATATTGATAATTACCTTAAACGTGAATGGATTAAATGCTCCAAGCAAAAGACACAGGTTTGCTAAATGCATACAAAAGCAAGACCTGTATATATGCTGTCTACAAGAGACCCACTTCAGACCTAGGGACACATACTGACTGAAATTGAGGGGATGGAAAATGATATTCCATGCAAATGGAAATCAAAAGAAAGCTGGGGTAGCTATACTCATATCAGATAAAATAGACTTTAAAATAAAGAATGTTACAAGAGACAAGGAAGGACACTACCTAATGATCAAGGGATCAATCCAAGAAGAAGATATAACAACTATAAATATATAGGCACCCAACATAGGAGCACCTCAATACATAAGGCAACTACTAACAGCTATAAAAGAGGAAATCGACAGTAACACAATAATAGTGGGGGACTTTAACACCTCACTTACACCAATGGACAGATCATCCAAAATGAAAATAAATAAGGAAACAAAAGCTTTAAATGACACAATAGACCAGATAGATTTAATTGATATTTATAGGACATTCCATCCAAAAACAGCAGATTACACTTTCTTCTCAAGTGCTCACAGAACATTCTCCAGGATAGATCACATCTTAGGTCACAAATCAAGCCTCAGTAATTTTAAGAAAATTGAATTCATATCAAGCATCATTTCTGACCACAACACTATAAGATTAGAAATGAATTACAAGGGAAAAATGTAAAAAATGCAAACACATTGAGCTTAAACAATACGTTACTAAATAACCAAGAGATCACTGAAGAAATCAGTCAAAGAGGAAATCAAAATATACCGAGAGGCAAACGACAATGAAAACACGATGATCCAAAACATATGGGATGCAGCAAAAGCAGTTTTAAGAGGGAAGTTTATACCTATACAAGCCTACCTCAAGAAACAAGAAACATCTCAGGTAAACAATCTAACCTTACACCTAAAGGAACTAGAGAAAGAAGAACAAACAAGATGTAAAGTTAGCAGAAGGAAAGAAATCATAAAGATCAGAGCAGAAATAAATGAAATAGAAACAAAAAAACAATAGCAAAGATCAATAAAACTAAAAGCTGGTTCTTTGAGAAGATAAACAAAATTGGTAAACCATTAACCAGACTCATCAAGAAAAAGAGGGAGTGGACCCAAATCAATAAAATTAGAAATAAAAAAGGAGAAGTCACAACAGACACCACAAAAATACAAAGCATCCTAAGAGACTACTACAAGCAACTCTATGCCAATAAAATGGACAACCTGGAAGAAATGGACAAATTCTTAGAAAGGTATAATCTTCCAAGACTGAACCAGGAAGAAACAGACAATATGAACAAACCAATCACAAGTAATAAAATTGAAACTGTGATTAAAAATCTTCCAACAAACAAAAGTCCAGGACCAGATGGCTTTACAGGTGAATTCTATCAAACATTTGGAGAAGAGTTAACACCCACCCTTCTCAAAATCTTCCCAAAAATTGCAGAGGAAGGAACACTCCCAAACTCATTCTATCAGGCCACCATCACCCTGATAGCAAAACCAGACAAAGATACTACGAAAACAGAAAATGACAGACCAATATCACTGATGAATATACATGCAAGTATCCTCAATAAAATACTAGCAAACAGAATTCAACAACACATTAAAATGTTTATACACCATGATCAAGTGGGATTTATCCCAGGGACGCCAGGATTCTTCAATATACGCAAATCAATCAGTGTGATACACCATACTAACAAATTGAAAAATAAAGGCCATATGATCAACTCAATAGATGCAAAAAAGCTTTTGACAAAATTCAACACCCATTTATGATAAAAAAAAAACTCTCCAGAAAGTGTGCATAGAGGGAACCTACCTCAACATAATGAAGGCCATATATGACAAACCCACAGCAGACATCATTCTCAATGGTGAAAAACTGAAAGCATTTCCTCTAAGATCAGGAACGAGACAAGGATGTCCACTCTCACCACTATTATTCAACATAGTTTTGGAAGTCCTAGCTATGGCAATCAGAGAAGAAAAAGAAATAAAAGGAATACAAATTGGAAAAGAAGAAGTAAAACTGTCACTGTTTGCAGATGACATGATACTATACATACAGAGTCCTAAAAATGCCTCCAGGAAACTATTAGAGCTAATCAGTGAATTTGGTAAAGTTGCAGGATACAAATTCAATGTACAGAAATCTCTTGCATTCCTATACACTAACAATGAAAGATCAGAAAGAGAAATTAAGAAAACAATCCCATTCACCATTGCAACAAGAAGAGTAAAATACCTAGCAATAAACCTACCTATGGAGGTAAAAGGCCTGTACTCAGAAAACTATAAGACACTGATGAAAGAAATCAAAGATGACACAACCAAATGGAGAGATATACCATGTTCTTGGATTGGAAGAATCAATATTGTGAAAATGACTATATTACCCAAAGCAATCTACAGATTCAATGCAATCCCTATCAAATTACCAATGGCTTTTTTTATAGAACTAGTACCAAAAACCTTAAAATTTTTATGGAGACCAAAAAGACCTCCGAATAGCCAAAGCAATTTTGAGGGAAAAGAACACAGCTCTAGGAATCAGACTCCCTGACTTCAGAATATACTACAAAGCTCCAGTGATCAAGACGATATGGTACTGGCACAAAAACAGAAATATAGATCAATGGAACAGGGTAGAAAGCCCAGAGATAAACCCTCACACCTATAGTCAACTAATCTATGACAAAGGAGACAAGGATATACAATGTAGAAAAGACAGTGTCTTCAATAAGTGGTTCTGGGAAAACTGGACAGCTACATGTAAAAGAATAAAATTAGAATACTCCCTAACACCATACAAAAAGATAAACTCAATATGGATTAAAGGCCTAAATATAAGACTGGACACTATAAAACTCTTAGGGGAAAACATAGGAAGAACACACTTTGACTTAAATCACAGCAAGGTTTTTTTGACCCACCTACTAGTGTAATGGAAATAAAAACAAAAATGGACAAATGGTACCTAATGAAACTTAAAATGTTTTGCACATCAAAGGAAAACATAAACAAGACGAAAAGACAACCCTCCAAATGAGAGAAAATATTTGCAAACGAATCCACGGAAAAAGGATTAATCTCCAAAATATTTAAACAGCCGATGCAGCTCAATATTAAAAAAAAACAAACAATCCAATCAATAAATGGGCAGAAGATCTAAATAGATATTTCTCCAGAGAAGATATAAAGATGCCCAAGAAGCACATGAAAATCTGCTCAACATCACTAATTATTAGAGAAAGGTAAATCAAAACTACAATGAGGTATCAAATCACACAGATCAGAATGGGCATCATCAGAAAATCTACAAACAACATGTTCTTGAAAGGGTGTGGAGAAAAGGGAACGCTGTTGCACTGTTGGTGGCAATGTAAATTGATAGAGCCACTATGGAGAACAGTATAGAGTTTCCTTAAAAAATGAAAAATAGAATTACCATATGACCCAGCAATCCCACTCCTGGGCATATACCCAGAGAAAACAATAATTCAAAATGACACATGCACCCCCATGTTCATTGCTGTACTATTTATAATAGCCATGTCATGGAAGCAACCTAAGTGTCTATCAACAGATAAATGGATAAAGAAGATGTGGTATATACATACAATGGCATATTACTTAGCCATAATAAAGAACAAAATTGGGTCATTTGTAGAGATGTGGATGGACCTAGAGACTGTCATACAGAGTGAAATGTCAGAAAGAGAAAAACAAATATTGTGTATTAACACATATATATGGAATCTAGAAAAATGATACAGATGAACCGGTTTGCAAGGCAGAAATAGAGACACAGATGTAGAGAACAAACGTATGGACAGCAAGTGGGGAAAGCTGGGGCTGGTTGTAGTGGGATTTATTGGGAGATTGGGATTGACATATATACACTAAAATGTATAAAATATATAACTACTACGAATGTGTTGTATTAAAAAAATAAAATTCAAAAAAATATAGATTTGGAAAGGAGCTTAGAGGTTATATAGTACAGTGTTTCTAAAACATGGACATACATCATAATGACCGAAGAATCTTGTTTAAAATAGAGATGTCCAGATAATAGTCTGTAGAAATATTGATTCAGTAGATTTGGATTAAGTCTGAGAATCTGTATATTTTAAAGCTAAAACAATCTAAATTCCTACCCATAATAAGGTCCTTTTGTATTGCATCCCTGACAAGTGAATTATTAATCCTGTCGAAAGCAAAAGTAATGTGTACCTCAAATGAGGGAAATTGTATTTTTTTACTAAAGAAACCTGTGTATGCAGTGCTATGCTAGATATCTCTAAGACAGTGGTCTAAATATGACAGATCTTCCCTATTTGAAGGTTTATTTTTTATTAATATGGATTAGAATGCAAATTTACATAAATTTTAAAGAAAAAACTGCTAGAATTCAGAGACATTTATGCTAGTGGCAGTCTGGTTCAAGTTAAGCCCTCAGAACTCTCAGAGAATTTATTTACTCCCCTCTGCCTTTAGGTATACTTTAGTGGAAAAAATTGATTAGCATTGCTCAATGAGAAAAGATCCCACCTCTTTTCTCAAAGTCTATTTATTTTATTATAAGAAATTTAATGTGCTTGCCCCGCTTTAGTATGTAGAATAATTTAATTTTGCTCTGCTCACATGAGTATTTCACTGAAGTTATCTTTAAGCTTACAAATTTTCAATATTTTGTCTTAGATACGGAAGTGTAGAAGCTATAGGACATCAATGTTAGAACATTATCAGTTGCTTTATGTCAATCAACATGATTGACTTGATATTGAGTTAGCACTATTTACTGAAGTCAAGTGTAGCCAAAAAAAGAGGGAAGGAAGACAGGAAATAATAAAGGAAGGGAGAAGAGAGGGAGGAAAGGAAGGAATAAGGGAGGGAAGGAAGGAATTGAGAGGAAAGAAAAAGTAGAAAAAGAAAAGGGAAAAAAAGAAAGCATTTCTGTTAACTAGGATTTGACAGGTATTGAGGTTCTAGTTAATTGATGTTTTCCTGGGTAAGAATTTTTAAGGGCACCCTTTCATACAGGTTAAAGAAAACAGGTCATTAATACCATTTTGCATTTCCATACTTTGTTCCATTAAAGAAAGCAAGAAACAACCGGCCAGAATGACTATAATGAGCCTATTGCTAGAGCTGATAAGGTGTGTGCTGCTTTTCTTAGATATGGCAAACAGGGTCTTAGTGGCAACCCCTCCAGTCTTATAATCATATAATAATAAAAATTTACAATTAAAAATCACCTCTGAGTACCTAATCCCCTGTTTAATGCAGCAACCCTCTCCACAATATGCCTAACAATTGGCCATTTAATCCATTTAAACACTTTCATTGGCAGGGAATTTACTATCTCAAAAAAGAGAATTGTCGGACCGAGGCGGAAGATGGCGGAAGAGTAAGACGCGGAGATCACCTTCCTCCCCACAGATACACCAGAAATACATCTACACGTGGAACAACTCCTACAGAACACCTACTGAAGGCTGGCAGAAGACCTCAGACCTCCCAAAAGGCAAGAAACTCCCCACGTACCTGGGTAGGGCAAAAGAAAAAACAGAGACAAAAGAATAGGGACGGCACCTGCACCAGTGGGAGGGAGCTGTGAAGGAGGAAAAGTTTCCACACTCTAGGAAGCCCCTTCGAGGGCGGAGACTGCGGGAGGCGGAGGGGGGAGCTTCGAAGCTGCGGAGTGCACAGCAACGGGTGCGGAGGGCAAAGCGGGGAGATTCCCGCACAGAGGATCGGTGCCGACCGGCACTCACCAGCCCGAGAGGCTTGTCTGCTCACCCGCCGGGGCGGGCGGGGCTGAGAGCTGAGGCCGGAGCGCAGGGAGAGGACTGGGGTTGGCGGCTTGAACATAGCCTGAAGGGGTTAGTGCACCACAGCTAGCCGGGAGGGAGTCCGGGGAAAAGCCTGCACCTGCAGAAGAGGCAGGAGACTTTTTCTTCCCTCTTTGTTTCCTGGGGCGTGAGGAGAGGGGTTTAAGAACGCTGCTTAAAGGAACTCCAGAGACGGGCGCGAGCCGCGGCTAAAAGCGCGAACCCCAGAGACGGGCGCGAGCCGCGGCTGAAAGCTCGGAATCCAGAGACGGGCGCGAGCCGCGGCTGAAAGCGCGGAATCCAGAGACGGGCGCGAGCCGCGGCTGAAAGCGCGGAATCCAGAGACGGGCGCGAGCCGCGGCTGAAAGCGCGGAATCCAGAGACGGGCGCGAGCCGCGGCTGAAAGCGCGGAATCCAGAGACGGGCGCAAGCCGCGGCTAAAAGCGCGGACCCCAGAGGCGGGCGGGAGACGTTAAGGCTGCTGCTGCCGCCACCGAGGGGCCTGTGTGCGAGCACAGGTCACTCTCCACACCCCTCTTCCGCGGAGGCTGTGCAGCCCGCCACTGCCGGGTTCCCGGGATCCAGGGACAACTTCCCCGGGAGAGCGCACAGCGCGCCTCAGGCTGGTGCAAAGTCACGCCGGCCTTTGCCACCGCAGGCCCGCCCCGCACTCTGTGCCCCTCCGTCCCCGCCGGCCTGAGTGCGCCAGAGCCCCCAATCAGCGGCTCTTTTAACCCCATCCTGTCTGAGCAAAAAACAGACGCCCTCCAGCGATCTACACGCAGTGGCAGGGCCAAATCCAAAGCTTAGCCCTGGGAGCTGTGAGAACAAAGAAGAGAAAGGGAAATCCCTCCCAGCAGCCTCAGAAGCAGCGGATTAAAGCTCCACAATCAACTTGATGTACCCTGCATCTGTGGAATACCTGAATAGACAACCAATCATCCCAAATTAAGGAAGTGGACTTTAGGAGCAAGATCTATGATTTTTTCCCCTTTCCTCTTTTTGCGAACGTGTATGTGTATGCTTCTGTGTGAGATCTTGTCTGTATAGTCTTGCTTCCACCATTTGTCCTAGGGTTCTATCCGTCCATGTTTTTTTTTAAATTTTTTTCTTAATAATTAATTTTAATAACCTTATTATACTTTACCTTCGTTCTTTCTTTCTTTCTTTCCGTCCTTCCTTCCCTCCTTTAGACAACGAATCATCCCAAATTGAGGAGGTGGTCTCTGACAGCAAGATTTAGGATTTTTCCCCATTTACCTCTTTTAGTGAGGGTGTATGTGTATGCTTCTGTGTAAGATTTTGTCTGTATAGCTTTGCTGCCAACATTTGTCCTAGGTTCTTTCCGTCCCTTTTTTTTTTTTTCTAAATAAGAAGTTTTTAATTCAATAACTTTATTATACTGTATTTTATTTTTACTGTATCTTCTTTCTTTCTGTCTTTTTTCCTTCTTTCCCTCCTTCCTTCCCTCCTCCCTCCCTCCCTCCCTTCTTTCCTTCTTGCCTTCTTTCCTTCTTTGCTTCTTTCTTTCTTTCTTCCTTCCTTCCTAACCTCCTTTCCTTCTTTCTTTCCTCATACTTCTACTAATTCCCTCTACTTTTTCTCCCTTTTATCCTGAGCCTGTGGATGAAAAGCTTTTGGTGCTCCAGCCAGGAGGCAGGGCTCTGCCTCTGAGGTAGGAGAGCCAACTTCAGGACACTGATCAACAAGAGACCTCCCAGCTCCACATAATATCAAACAGCGAAAATCTCCCAGAGACCTCCATCTTAACACCAGCACCCAGCTTCACTCAACGACCAGCAAGCCACAGTGCTGGAAAACCTATGCCAAACAACTAGCAAAACAGGAACACAACCCCACCCATTAGCAGAGAGGCTGCCTAAAATCATAATAAGGCCACAGACACCCCGAAACACACCACCAGACGTGAACCTGACCACTAGAGAGACAAGATCCAGCCTCATCCACCACAACACAGGCACTAGCCCCCTCCACCAGGAAGCCTACACAACCCACTGAACCAACCTTAGCCACTAGAGACAGACATCAAAAACAGGAGGAACCACAAACCTGCAGCCTGCAAAAAGGAGACCCCAAACACAGTAAGATAAGCAAAATGAGAAGACAGAAAAACACACAGCAGATAAAGGAGCAAGATAAAAATGCACCAGACCTAACAAATGAAGAGGAAATAGGGAGTCTACCTGAAAGAGAATTCAGAATAATGATAGTAAGGTTGATCCGAAATCTTGGAGATAGAATGGACAATAGATTGGACAAAATGCAAGAATCAGTTAACAAGGACCTAGAAGAACTAAAGATGAAACAAGCAACGATGAACAACACAATAAATGAAATTAAAAGTACTCTAGATGGGATCAATAGCAGAATAACTGAGGCAGAAGAACGGATAAGTGACCTGGAAGATAAAATAGTGGAAATAACTACTGCAGAGCAGAATAAAGAAAAAAGAATGAAAAGAACTGAGGACAGTCTCAGAGACCTCTGGGACAACATTAAACGCACCAACATTCGAATTATAGGGGTTCCAGAAGAAGAAGAGAAAAAGAAAGGGACTGAGAAAATATTTGAAGAGATTATAGTTGAAAACTTCCCTAATATGGGAAAGGAAATAGTTAATCAAGTCCAGGAAGCACAGAGAGTCCCATACAAGATAAATACAAGGAGAAATACGCCAAGACACATATTAATCAAACTGTCAAAAATTAAATACAAAGAAAGCATATTAAAAGCAGCAAGGGAAAAACAACAAATAACACATAAGGGAATCCCCATAAGGTTAACAGCTGATCTCTCAGCAGAAACCCTACAAGCCAGAAGGGAGTGGCAGGACATACTGAAAGTGATGAAGGAGAAAAACCTGCAGCCAAGACTACTCTACCCAGCAAGGATCTCATTCAGATTTGATGGAGAAATTAAAACCTTTACAGACAAGCAAAAGCTGAGAGAGTTCAGCACCACCAAACCAGCTTTACAACAAATGCTAAAGGATCTTCTCTAGGCAAGAAACACAAGAGAAGGAAAAGACCTATAATAACGAACCCAAAACAATTTAGAAAATGGGAATAGGAACATACATATCAATAATTACCTTAAATGTAAATGGACTAAATGCTCCCACCAAAAGACACAGATTAGCTGAATGGATACAAAAACAAGACCCTTATATATGCTGTCTACAAGAGACCCACTTCAGACCTAGAGACACATACAGACTGAAAGTAAGGGGATGGAAAAAGATATTCCATGCAAATGGAAGCCAAAAGAAAGCTGGAGTAGCAATTCTCATATCAGACAAAATAGACTTTAAAATAAGGACTATTAAAAGAGACAAAGAAGGACACTACATAATGATCAAAGGATCGATCCAAGAAGAAGATATAACAATTGTAAATATTTATGCACCCAACATAGGAGCACCTCAGTACATAAGGCAAATACTAACAGCCATAAAAGGGGAAATCGACAGTAACACATTCATAGTAGGGGACTTAAACACCCCACTTTCACCCATGGACAGATCATCCAAAATGAAAATAAATAAGGAAACACAAGCTTTAAATGATACATTAAACAAGATGGACTTAATTGATATTTATAGGACACTCCATCCAAAAACAACAGAATACACATTTTTCTCAAGTGCTCATGGAACATTCTCCAGGATAGATCATATCTTAGGTCACAAATCAAGCCTTGGTAAATTTAAGAAAATTGAAATTGTATCAAGTATCTTTTCTGACCACAACGCCATGAGACTAGATATCAATTACAGGAAAAGATCTGTAAAAAATACAAACACATGGAGGCTAAACAATACACTACTTAATAATGAAGAGATCACTGAAGAAATCAAAGAGGAAATCAAAAAATACCTAGAAACAAATGACAATGGAGACACAACGACCCAAAACCTGTGGGATGCAGCAAAAGCAGTTCTAAGGGGGAAGTTTATAGCAATACAAGCCCACCTTAAGAAGCAGGAAACATCTCGAATAAACAACCTAACCTTGCACCTCAAGCAATTAGAGAAAGAAGAACAAAAAAACCCCAAAGCTAGCAGAAGGAAAGAAATCATAAAAATCAGATCAGAAATAAATGAAAAAGAAATGAAGGAAACAATAGCAAAGATCAATAAAACTAAAAGCTGGTTCTTTGAGAAGATAAACAAAATAGATAAACCACTAGCCAGACTCATCAAGAAAAAAAGGGAGAAGACTCAAATCAATAGAATTAGAAATGAAAAAGGAGAGGTAACAACTGACACTGCAGAGATAAAAGAGATCATGAGAGATTACTACAAGCAACTCTATGCCAATAAAATGGACAATCTGGAAGAAATGGACAAATTCTTAGAAATGCACAACCTGCCAAGACTGAATCAGGAAGAAATAGAAAATATGAACAGACCAATCACAAGCACTGAAATTGAAACTGTGATTAAAAATCTTCCAACAAAAAAAAGCCCAGGACCAGATGGCTTCACAGGCGAATTCTATCAAACATTTAGAGAAGAGCTAACACCTATCCTTCTCAAACTCTTCCAAAATATAGCAGAGGGAGGACCACTCCCTAACTCCTTCTACGAGGCCACCATCACCTTGATACCAAAACCAGACAAGGATGTCACAAAGAAAGAAAACTACAGGCCAATATCACTGATGAACATAGATGCAAAAATCCTCAACAAAATACTAGCAAACAGAATCCAACAGCACATTAAAAGGATCATACACCATGATCAAGTGGGGTTTATTCCAGGAATGCAAGGATTCTTCAATATACGCAAATCTATCAATGTGATAAACCATATTAACAAATTGAAGGAGAAAAACCATATGATCATCTCAATAGATGCAGAGAAAGCTTTTGACAAAATTCAACACCCATTTATGATAAAAACCCTGCAGAAAGTAGGCATAGAGGGAACTTTCCTCAACATAATAAAGGCCATATATGACAAGCCCACAGCAAACATCATCCTCAATGGTGAAAAACTGAAAGCATTTCCACTAAGATCAGGAACAAGACAAGGTTGCCCACTCTCACCACTATTATTCAACATTGTTTTGGAAGTTTTAGCCACAGCAATCAGAGAAGAAAAGGAAATAAAAGGAATCCAAATTGGAAAAGAAGAAGTAAAGCTGTCACTGTTTGCAGATGACATGATCCTATACATAGAGAACCCTAAAGATGCTACCAGAAAACTACTAGAGCTAATCAATGAATTTGGTAAAGTGGCAGGATACAAAATTAATGCACAGAAATCTCTGGCATTCCTATATACTAATGATGAAAAATCTGAAAGTGAAATCAAGAAAACACTCCCATTTACCATTGCAACAAAAAGAATAAAATATCTAGGAATAAACCTACCTAAGGAGACAAAAGACCTGTATGCAGAAAATTATAAGACACTGATGAAAGAAATTAAAGATGATATAAATAGATGGAGAGATATACCATGTTCTTGGATTGGAAGAATCAACATTGTGAAAATGACTCTACTACCCAAAGCAATCTACAGATTCAATGCAATCCCTATCAAACTACCACTGGCATTTTTCACAGAACTAGAACAAAAACTTTCACAATTTGTATGGAAACACAAAAGACCCCGAATAGCCAAAGCAATCTTGAGAACGAAAGAAGGAACTGGAGGAATCAGGCTCCCTGACTTCAGACTATACTACAAAGCTACAGTCATCAAGACGGTATGGTACTGGCACAAAAACAGAAAGATAGATCAATGGAACAGGATAGAAAGCCCAGAGATAAACCCATGCACATATGGACACCTTATCTTTGATAAAGGTGGCAGTAATGTACAATGGAGAAAGGACAGCCTCTTCAATAAGTGGTGCTGGGAAAACTGGACAGGTACATGTAAAAGTATGAGATTAGATCACTCCCTAACACCATACACAAAAATAAGCTCAAAATGGATTAAAGACCTAAATGTAAGGCCAGAAACTATCAAACTCTTAGAGGAAAACATAGGCAGAACACTCTATGACATAAATCAAAGCAAGATCCTTTCTGACCCACCTCCTAGAGTAATGGAAATAAAAACAAAAATAAACAAATGGGACCTAATGAAACTTCAAAGCTTTTGCACAGCAAAGGAAACCGTAAACAAGACCAAAAGACAACCCTCAGAATGGGAGAAAATATTTGCAAATGAAGCAACCGACAAAGGATTAATCTCCAAAATTTACAAGCAGCTCATGCAGCTCAATAACAAGAAAACAAACAACCCAATCCAAAAATGGGCAGAAGACCTAAATAGACATTTCTCCAAAGAAGATATACAGACTGCCAACAAACACATGAAAGAATGCTCAACATCATTAATCATTAGAGAAATGCAAATCAAAACTACAATGAGATATCATCTCACACCAGTCAGAATGGCCATCATCAAAAAATCTAGAAACAATAAATGCTGGAGAGGGTGTGGAGAAAAGGGAACACTCTTGCACTGCTGGTGGGAATGTGAATTGGTTCAGCCACTATGGAGAACAGTATGGAGGTTCCTTAAAAAACTACAAATAGAACTACCATATGACCCAGCAATCCCACTACTGGGCATATACCCTGAGAAAACCAAAATTCAAAAAGAGTCATGTACCAAAATGTTCATTGCAGCTCTATTTACAATAGCCCGGAGATGGAAACAACCTAAGTGCCCGTCATCGGATGAATGGATAAAGAAGATGTGGCACATATATACAATGGAATATTACTCAGCCATAAAAAGAAACGAAATTGAGCTATTTGTAATGAGGTGGATAGACCTAGAGTCTGTCATACAGAGTGAAGTAAGTCAGAAAGAAAAAGACAAATACCGTATGCTAACACATATATATGGAATTTAAGAAAAAAATGTCATGAAGAACCTAGGGGTAAAGCAGGAATAAAGACGCAGACCTCTTAGAGAACGGACTTGAGGTTATGGGGAGGGGGAAGGGTGAGCTGTGACAGGGCGAGAGAGAGTCATGGGCATATACACACTAACAAACGCAGTAAGGTAGATAGCTAGTGGGAAGCAGCCGCATGGCACAGGGATATTGGCTCGGTGCTTTGTGACAGCCTGGAGGGGTGGGATGGGGAGGGTGGGAGGGAGGGAGACGCAACAGGGAAGACATATGGGAACATAGGTTTATGTATGACTGATTCACTTTGTTATAAAGCAGAAACTAACACACCATTGTAAAGCAATTATACCCCAATAAAGATGTTAAAAAAAAAAAAAAAAAAAAAGAGAATTGTCTACTGTTTTACAGCTTTAATGGTCAGAATTTTCTTTCTTAATTTGTGTGAAATCATTCTCCTTTTAACTTCTACATATGGGTCTTATGTTTTACCTCTATATTTGTGTATTCTGCGGAACAGTAAGTTCATGAGTTGCTTCCGGGAACAAAAGGGGAGGTCTTGCAGTTAAACACATTTAGAGTGTGCTGTATTCTTCACCCCCAACTTTGGTGATTCAAAATAATCAGCATATTAAAGCCTCTGATAAATCATATTGTAAAGCCACCAATTTAATTTTGTTTAACCTAGAATTTCCCAACTTAATTTACTGTGGTGTCTTTTATTCTAGATATATGCATAACATATTTTGGAATTATAGTTACTTAAACCCACTTTGGGAAGCACAACTCCATAAAAACACAGAACAAATCCATTCTTTTGTCTATTTGATGGCTTTCAAACAAGAGTCATGATTTTGGAAAGTTACTTAACATTTTAACTAGACATTTCTCCCCCTTTATTACAGGATATATATCTAGTATTCTAGTAACATGGTTTTGAGCCAACTTTACCATCCCAGTTACTCTGTAGATGCACTCCAGTTTACCTACCTGCTTCTTAAAAGAAAAATGTCTATAGTTGCCTCTAACATCTTGAAAGGTAAATTATCTTGAAACTCAACTGAGTTCTTTCTTTCTACTGGTGTTCATTGGTATTATTGAGGGAGACTCCTATCTTAATTCTTAGTGAATCTGCTAATTTGGTCAATATATCTATTCATTCAACAAATATTTATTATGCCAGGAACTAATCTGGGAGCTTGGAATATATCAGTCAAAAAAATATATATCCTTGTCTTCATGGAACCTATGTTCTAGGAGAAGGAAGCAAACAATTAATAATAAACAAAATAAGTTAATTATATATTATACTAGAAGGTGATAACGCTATGTAATAAAGAAAAAGAAGAGTAGAATATAAGTTATTGGTAGTATTGGGTGGTAATGGGGAGTATTGCAATTTAAAATAAGTTGATTAGAGTTGAAGGCTATATTTTTAAAAAACAAGGATTCAGAAAACAAGGATTCAGAAACGATGAAATATTTCCCCAGAGAACTGGGGAGAATATTCTCAGCAAATGATGCAAGCAGTGCAAAGACCCTAAGGTAGGAGAATGTCTGTTGTGTTCAAGCAATAGCAAGAAAGCAACTCTGGCTGGAATTGAGTAAGCAAGGCATAGTTGTAGAAAACATGGTTTAAAAGTAATGGAGGAGGGGGCTTCCCTGGTGGCGCAGTGGTTGGGAATCTGCCTATTAATGCAGGGAACATGGGTTCGAGCCCTGGTCTGGGAAGATCCCACATGCCGTGGAGCAACTAGGCCCGTGAGCCACAACTGCTGAGCCTGCGCGTCTGGAGCCTGTGCTCCGCAATAAGAGAGGCTGCGATAGTGAGAGGCCCACGCACCGCGATGAAGAGTGGCCCCCACTTGCCACAACTAGGGAAAGCCCTCCCACAGAAATGAAGACCCAACAGAGCAAAAATACATAAATTAATTAATAAACTCCTACCCCCAACATCTTCTTAAAAAAAAAAAGTAATGGAGGAAAAAAAATAATAAAATAAAATAAAAGTAATGGAGGGGGTGTATAGGGGCAGCAGATCATGCAGGGCCTTGCAGCTGATTAGAAGAACATTAGCACTTTTCCTCAGTGAAATTAGAAATCAGTTCAGTGTTTTGAGAAGAGGAGTGATATGTTGTCAGTAAGCTATTAATGTAGAAACGCCAAACAGGTAGTTGAATGTATGAGCCTGCAGTTCAAGAGAGTGATCATATCTAGATATATAAATCTGTGAGTCTTCAGCATAGAGATGATATTTAAATTCATGAGACAGGATGAGATCATGAAAGAAGTAAGTAGGGAGTGTACTTAAAGAGATGGTCGAAGGATGACCTCTGGGACACGGCAATATTTAAAGGTCTAGGAGAAGAGGAAGAACCATTAAATGGCAAGAGGAATCTTATACATTTATTCTATTATATTTTAATTTTATATATATATATATAGTCAATGCCTAGACGAAAAAAACATGGCCTCAGTCTGCTATTCAGAAAATGGTAAAAATATTATTTATACATAATTTGTGATGCTGACAATGTCTTCATGTCCTCTTATCCTTACCAAAACCTGCTCTCCAGTTTTTCTTGTGATAAACATGTGTATAAATATCAATGATAATTTAAACTATGATGTATCCTGGTAGATTGTCAATTTAAATAGGTTAGAGCATCATATGCTATAGAAGTGAAATCCCTTTGGATGACTATCAGTAAACTTATGTGGAAGCATATTTTTGGTCCAGGAAATTTTCTTAAATGGTAACTACACCCCATATGTAAAATGTACAGTCTAGGTGATTGCATCTTATTTGGAAATAGAGTAAAATATTCATTTGGACTCCACTAATTTAGAATTTATGTTAAAACCCCAAAATTAGAATAACAAAGGTAAGTAATTAGTTGTATGGAGGCTTTGCCTGTACTATCACCACAGAAACCAGAACCAGCCACAAGAAGAGCCAACCTAAGAAAAGACTATAAACACAAAACAGTACACATCTGATATCAGAGATCTAATTGAAGGCAGCCTCAGAAAGCAAGGTACTGTTAAACTATCAAATCCAAAATGATAGTGGAGAACAAGAACTGAATTAGAACAAAGAATAAGCAAAATTGGTCAGTCAAGAAAAAAATCAATGTAGAGGTAATTGTTTTCCTATGCTCTATGTGTGAAAATAGGTTTTATTAAGCAAACAGAGGTTTCTCTTAGCAAACCTTAGAGATACGAAGGCATCTCTCACATCCTTAAGAGAACAAAGTTACTTAAGCCCACATTTTGGACAAATAACTGCCATTCCAATTGCATGTTTATTCATTAAAGCAGCCTTCCTGATTGGCAATGATATATTGCCCCATTAATGTATTGTGTGTAAAACTATTTCTTTAAAAAACATCCTGCCATTCAAGCCTGCATTTCTCTCAAAATAGTTCAAATTAATTGAGGTGTTACTATAAATTCAACTTAGTCTTGGCTCAAGTAATGTATTCCTTTATCTTCTGAAGAGAGAAAAGGGCATAATTGTAGAAGAACAGAATTGAATCTCTCTTTGGAAACTAAATTCATTTCACACAGTTTGTTAATGATAGGAATGCAAATAACTGGCTACTAGATACTATTCTCCCTTGAAATAGATTTGTCTGTAATAGACATTGAGAGTAAGGAAATGTAATACTGACTCTCAGCATCCTCTCTTATGTTGTCCCTATGGACAATTTACATCAAAGGAAAGAAAATTATTCTATAGGTATTATAATTATCCAGAGGCTTTTTAATTTGGCCAGGAAGCAAAAGGTCCATAATTGTGATATCTTTGATTTAGACTCATGGTACATTTTCTTCTCATTTTCTCCTATCCTTTTTGAAATTCTTTTCAAAAAGATATAACTGCACATCATTTATTCCTTTTATAACACTGTTGTTTTCTCTGAAGAAATGTAGACTTAGCAAACTGTCCCACTATCTATATTTATTCATGCCTTAGTAATATTTTTCACATGATTGTCAGTTTGAAGGCATGATTAACATGGAAATAAAAGTTAAGACTGATTTACCTATTAGTAATTCTCCCCCCTCTATGCCAAAAATCGCTTCAAATGAAACTACAAGATGAGCTAGTATACCAGAGCTTTGAAGAACTTATGAAATAAAGAAAGGGATGCTAGTTATTAAAGACAACAGCTGTCTTAAAGGTAAATACCTCAAACTCAAATGGCAGAAAATTCCAGACATTTAGTGAAGCTACAATCTGTACCACTTGAGCCAAATCAGCTGACTGTTTAGAAAGGTTGCTCACCACAGCCCCAAATTATAAGAATAATGTAATATTATCCCAGCTCTCCTGTAAATTGACATTATATTGGGACTTTGATTCAAGGTAAGCAGAGAGTTTTACTTCAGGACTTATAGTCCTGGGCTTTTGGGAGGGGCATCATAAGAATGAAAACAAAAAGAATATTTCTCCTGGAAAACACTGTTAATTCTCCGTGTTAATTTTAAATGCACTGATGTGTGCCTCAGTCAATAGTATAGACATAGAAATCTCAGTCTCCACAACACCATAATGTTTCATATAAAACAACAAAGTAAATTTTTGGAATATCTCCAAACATTTGCTCAAAGTATTTGACCAGTCTTCTTAGAAAGAAATAGTAAAATGTCTTATTTTCATTTTAAGTCAAAAATTGCTTTAGAATATACTTCTTAGGGAAATGAGACTCCATGCATAGGTAGAGTCAATAGAAGTTGTTTTCCTGGCTAGCCCTTAAGGAGAGTTCTACAGACTGTCAATGGTAAGCTAAAGCCAAATCATGACAACACCAGGAAATGAAATCACTGCAAGTTAACAGCAATGAGAGTTGAAATCCTAGACCTGCACTCCAATCAGCAGCCATTATAAGACTGTACTTTCCCAATATTTTCAACTGAGATTCTGCTTAGAGTAAACCATAAAGATGTTAGGGTAGCAGTAGTGAGAGTAAGAAAAAGATCGTTTATATAGTTAAAAATCAGGGCTTTTAACCAAGCAAAATCTTGGTAGACTATACACTAAAATAGATATTTTGGCAGGGTCAAGTTAGGTGTCTGAAACTAGGTGTCCTAGAAATAAATATAGCAGGATCAGCTCAGTTTATTTGTAGGTAAAAAAAGAAGTATTTTTTTCTCCAAGTCTTTCTTTAGGCATTCTAAATCTAGAGCCACATTCAATTCTAGTTATCCTTTCCAGTTCAATTTGGTCACCCACTTGCCCAGTCAGAAGTTGGAGTATCGACATCACTCTTAATTGTTAAACAACCAAGATTTTAAACTCTGAAATTCCTCCCTGACCTTCATTTACATTTGATCTGTCAAGTATTTATTGAGCACCTAGTCATAAGTACTAATATGAAGATTTCTTAAAAGTAATTAATAAATATTTCCTTTCTTCTTCAAGATTATCATAATCTACTGTGTATTGAACACACAAACACATATAACTACACCACAAACTCGACTGCAATAAGTATTATCTCTAAACAGCTCTCCCTCTTCCTTACTCCTAAATTTCTTCTTTGCCATCATTACTACCTCATGTGTCTCTACCTCTCCATATTCTTGGGAGGGCTATACTGTATTGTTTCCAGAGTAGGCTCTGAAATCAGACTTCTCCGTTTTGAAGTTTGGCTGCATCATATGCTAGATACTTAACTTTAGACAAGTACCTTGCTCTACCTTACATTCTTCATCTGTAAAGTGGCGGTATCTATATTGTAAAGTTTCTGTGTGATAATACTTGTAAAACACTTAGAAAGATGTTTGGTACATAGAAAGTGTTCAATAAATATTAGTTATTATCACCATTACTCTTCAAAGGCTGTCTTCCCTTGCATCCCTTACACCCCTCAATATAACACAGCTATTTACTGGGACTCTGAGTTGCAACTTAAAATCCCTCACACCCTTCAACTACAACTATCTTTCAATTCCCCAAATATAAGTTCTATTATTTGATTTCTCCATTACTCTCTTGCACTATAAATACTCTCTTGCACTATAAATATTGTGAGAAAAATATCAGGAAAATATTTCTTATTGTCTTTCTACCTCTTCTGCATTGCTATCTGGGCTTTGCTGGCCTCCCTGTCTATAATGGGCAGTCTCTCCTCGCCATGTCTTTAAATCTTCATCCAAAAGTTTAACTTCTACCAAAATGCCTTTCCTGCCCATGCTAACTCACTCCGATCCCTCACTTCACTAACATCCAGTGGTATTTCTGTCTGTACCCATCAATTCTCAATTATTTACTGCTTTACGCTTTATATAACCTACAGTATATTACAGCTCCTCAAAATTGGTAAATAGAGGACTTCTCTAGGTACATACCTTTAAGAACAGGAATTAATAAATTGCAAGATCTTGTTTCACTCTTCATGGAACTAATATTCTAATAAAAACCATGAATGTGAATTTAGAGAAGCCAAATTTCAGCAAGACAATCATTAATCAATTATCAAGTATTATTTGAACTTAGCATTGTATTAGATAGTACATCATACACATAAGCATAACACTAGACATCTACCCTAAAGTAACTTAAAATTTCATTGGAGAAATAAGGCTCCATGAAAGGGGATAAGATTTACTATGAATCTTGAGGAACATAAATATTTTGCAAAGGCAAAGAGAAGAAAGAACAGTGTTTTAGGCAGAGTAACTATCATGTACTAAGCATTGAGAGAGAGGAAAATGAATTTAAAAACATATATAAATACAAATTCTCTGCTATTATTTTGGATTTCAGGACATATTATACACTTCTTGTGGGGAAACAAATTGGTATGCATGTTAGGTGGAACAGTTGGGCACTATGTAGCAAGATCCTTAAAGTATGCATTTACTAGGATATTTTATGAAAAAAGAATTAGTAACATGCACAAAACCTTGTACACTTCCATGATTTTGCTTCCTCTCTTGTCTCCTCCACAACTCGCAAGATCTATTGGTTCTACTATATGTATATGAGTATAATGTGTACATATAATTTACATATCATATATTAAAACTATTTTTCCCTTCTCCATTGTCACTCTCTAGTCCAAACCACCATATCATTTACCCTAGAGCATTCGAATAATCTTCTAACAGGTGTCTCCACTTTTTTCTATCTTCAACCAATTCACTACGGTATAGCAGGAGAAATCTTTTTGCTATCTAAGTCAGATTATTTTTCTCTTCTTATTAAAACTCTTCAATGGCTTTTGTTTTCTTATTAAAACTCTTCAATGGCTTTTGTTTTCTTATTAAAACCCTTCAATGGTTTGTTTATTGCACTAGGAAAAAAATGCAAACTCTTGACCATGGCTGATAAAAAATAACCTTCTTGATCTAGCTTTTGCTTACCTTGTGAATTTTATTTCAGCCAACTTTCCCCACAATTACCTAAGCTCTAGCCATACTGTGTGTCTTTGAGTCTCTCAAACCTAAAATCTCTTTACCACCTTAAGGTTTTCACATATTGCTGCTTTTTTCTTGCAACACTATTCTCTACACACCAACCACTGTGTCCCCACTCCTCCCTGAAACACACAAAGACACACACACACACACACACACACACACACACACACATTGTTCCCATGTCTGACTCCTTCTCATCATTCAAGTCTAGGTGTAAATATTACCTCCTAAGTGCTTTCTCCAACTACCTTAGCTAAAGTAGTCTTACTGCCACTTCTTTGGTCTCTATAATTCTGTTCATTTTCTTCATAAGACTCATTACATTTTTAAATTATACACTTATTTCTTTATTTAGTTATTGTCTATCTCTTCACTAGATTATGCATTCCCTGCACCTGGGAACTTGCCTGATTTGTTCACCAATATTTACCCCTTCCTTGTACAGTGGCTTATACATAGTAAGCACTTAATAAACACTTGTTGCGTGAAATAATATACAAGAACATTTATTGTAACATTTATAATATAAGAAATAGAAACAAACAAAATTCCCAATGATAAGGTAACTCTTTAATGAATTATGCTAGAAATATATGGTAGAATATATGCAGCTCTTAAAGATTATGTTGCAAAGATTAATAATGACATTGGACACAAATCATTACATGAGATTTAATTTTCAAAAAAGATACAAAACTATTGATATATGGTATGATATCCAGATTTTTTAAATAAAATAAATATGTATATAGTGAAACACTCAAACAGATATACAAGATATTAACATTGGTTATCTTTATATTTTGAGCTTATGGATGATATTTATTTTCCAATTCTTGATAATTTTCCATATTTTACAAGTACAAAATAATTATTTAAAATTCAAATACCAGAGTTTCAACAACAAAATTTAAACAGATAAGAATTTAGTTAAAATGCAAAAGCTATTTAACATTTTGAGAGGATTTGTGGCTATAAATTAAGGTTGAATTTAAGATCAGTTCAAATTGGTTTATACCTAAACAATTGTACATTCCCTAACTGTATAATCAAAGTATAGGATAGTTTACTTTTATATTATGGTGAAGCATAGAGAGTATATCCAGTTATGAAAGAGCCAACATCATTGTCAATTAAATTTTCTATATATATAAAACATTTTTTCTGGTCTACAAATTCTATTTTTACCTAGAGTAATGTCAGCTTAAAATATCAAACACACACACAGCTTTCTAATATGTCCCTATGAGGTAATGTGAAAATATCATCAGGAAGCCACCTCCAGCTTTATAACATGAAGCACTGGCAAAGGGCATACCACACACACACAGAAATCCCCCAACCAGACCAAAACCAAAACCTAATATAATAAAGATTGTCCAGAAGCCTCTGTACACTGGAGAGTAAGAAGGAAAATGGATATGTTAGAAAATTATCTATAAATTAGTATTAAACCTTGAAACCAATCTATCATTTGTGATATACATTGTTTATTTGGTTTTCCAGCTTTACAGCTATTTGTATAAGTGTCTGAGAGACTCTTTTCCATTCTTCACCTAACTGTTCCTTATACATCTTTGAAAACACAATTTAGATAACTAATCCTTACTAGAAGTCTTCCCTTACTACTACAGTATGGATTAGAGGCTCCTTCAATATTCTATCATAGCATCCTTTGTTTAGCTTTATAAAGAAATTGATCACACTAGACTGTTATCTGTTTTCTTTTCTATATCCTCCAATAGGCTTAGAGTTACTTGAGGGCAAACATTATTTTTTATTCATTCCCAGTACCTACAAATGGCTAGCATATAGTAGGCCTCAAGAGATATTTGCTTCATTGAATCATATGCATTCATTAAGCTTCAATTCTAAAAGGACCAACAGAATATTTTTCCAACTTTAGCATGCTTCCTGGCTTTAAGTTATCTGACTATGAGCATTCTCAAAAACTTGTGACAGATTTCCCACATGTGAACTAAACCATAAAGTAGAACCCAAAATTGAGCGGTTAAAAAGAAATATTCCTGACTCCTAATCCTTTATCCATGCCTTGTGCCTCTTTCCCTTCCCACACACAATTTACCAGCATCTGCCACTATCTGTATAACTTAAACCCATGCTGTTCTTTCTAACAACCTATCCCTCTCCTGACAGGCAATTGTTCCTTTCCTTCCACCAACCTTTCTGAGTGATTGTGTTCCTGTGCAGGAGGTATATGTGAGCAGACTAAACTTCCCTCACAAATATTTCATATACGTAAGTGTATTCTAAAAATGCAAAATGAGCTATCCTTATTTTCCCGAAACTCCAAAGTAAAGGACTGTGGAGCTCAGGATTGCATATATTTTACCCTTGCTAGGAGAGTCCTTATGGAACTTCTGAGAAAGAAATTCTACATGATTATTCCTAATATATACTAACTGCAGTGTAGTACTGAAAGCAATTATCTGAATTGTAAAATGGATCAATTAATAATTTCCTTTGATGGATCTGGGTCATTCAGAAAAATAAGTGAAATGTGGAGTTTAATTTTCCAGAAAGTCTTTCAATTCTTTAAACAAAGAATGTAAGCACTTTTTAACTATAATTTTTAAAACATATTCTTCTGTCTTATTGCTTTCAGTGTTTTACCCCAGAACTGAAACAACTTTCAGATACTCTCTTTTATCTTTACAAGTCCTAGTAACTGGGAGCTTTGAAGTGTGTTTTAAATCAAGAGCCATCAGCCTGAGAAGCTACCTTGGGGCAGATCAGGGAGTGGAATTGGCATTTGAAAACTGACAATAATTACTCTATCTTGCACTTATGTAGAACCTTTAACCTCTTTCAAGGAATTTGCACAGTCTAACCTCCACTATTTTTGAAAGAAGTGCTTTGAAGTTCCTGGTATTATGGAACATAGGTTCATATTAAAGGCTGTAGTTAGCTATTTGCTTGATTGTAAGTGACAACAACATCTTCATTTTAAAGTATGCAGCTATCCCTACAGCAGAAATAGCATCAGCAACAGAAAGAGGCAGCGCTCTCCTCAAACACTGTAACTAAGAAATTAATATCCCTTTTGTCAATCTTCCATTAAAAAGTAGTGTTAAACCCTAAGAAAAAGATCAACACGTTTGTTTATTCACCTCCCTAAGGTTCCCAGAATGAACGACAATTTAAAATTCATCACTTAAAATGAAACAAACATCCAATCATTTCAAATATCAGTTCCAGTAAAAGAACACCATGTAAGAGCAAATACTATGTAAAATTCCTTGTGTATGAGATATAATGCCCATACAAATATTATTTACATGTGTTGCTTTTATTGGTGGCCATTATGCCTTTTGTGAATTTTTTGACATGCCCCTGAAAGTACAATTTTCTCCAAGCTAAGAAACCTGTGGTAATTTACTTAGCTTTTCTCAGTCTCAGAACTAAAAGGGGACAATAATAACTCAGGGTAATGGTGATGATGGAATGATAAGTTTTATGTAAGAACATAGAGTGTTTAACAAATGATAACTTATTATTTATTATTATTTCAATATTAATACCTTTTTATGGCATTTCCTTTGGAGCTTAAAACCATAAAGTTTCCAAAAAAAAAAAAATTGAACCAAACTGCCCCTTGTATTTTTCTTTAGCTTAGGTTGTTTAAGAAATGGAACAGTGGAAAGAACACTTTGCTAGGATTAGTAGATCTGCATGCTTGTACTTGTTCTGACCTGTACTTGCCTTGTGGTCCAGAGCAAATCCCTTCATACCAGTGTGCCTCATTTCCTACCTCTGGTCAAATGTAGATAACAAACCTTGTTTATCCTTACACACAGGACAAAGCAAGCCATTTTGTTGTAAGTGGTTTCATGGTCATTTTTTCAGCCTGGGGATTAAATTCATTTACACATGTATCATTTAACCTGGTGCCTGGCCAACAGTAAGTGCTCAATAAGTATTAACTGCCGTCATCTTCTTTGACTGAGAATTGCATTTTTATCTGGAATGTGGACATTTTTGATGCAACCATAAAATTTCCATACCGAAATGTAAAATTTTTATATTTTTATTACCAAATAATGTATGAAATAACTCATCCATAACCTCACCCCACCATCACCTCTCAATCCTCAGATAGAACGATGGAATTAGAAGAAAGGTGATGAGGTTAAGCTCAGGAATGGAGTGATATTCAAATAGCAAATATGTATGTTTTGAATTTACTCAGAAAAATTTTAGATGACTTGTGTTACTTGTATTTTAGCCTATGCAATAGTTTCCTATACAAAAACTTGTTTGTATTTTAGTCCATGTAATAATGCCTTGGTCAAGAAAGTATGTTCAACTGCCCCCAAAACGTTCATGAAAATGTCCATATTGAAGTCCCATATACCAGAGAGCTCCTCTGAGATCTTTTGTGATGGTAAAATAAGGTAATACATGTGAAAGTGCTTTGTTATATATTGTTAGTGGTGGATTAGATGTCTTATGTGCTTCTTGACTGCTCTTTAGTTTGTTTACAATCCAATGTAACTATAGTAATTGTGGGTGAAATAATGTGATGTTTGGATTTGATTCAAAATGCTTCCCCCAAAGAGGGGGAAAGGAATAAATGAAAAAAGACTGGCAAAATGCTGATAATTTTTAAAGCTGAGTGCTGGTTTTATGTGGCTTTATAATGTTATTTAGTATGCAAGTCTATTTATTATTGTGTATATTAAAATATTTCTAAATTAAGGGTTTAAAGAAATCAAATGTAATACATTCCAGATAAGAACATGATTCCACCTAACCTCCAGTGTTAGGGAATGGAAATAGAATATGTTTCTGAATTTTGCTGGCATGGATTTGCATGGAAACCTTTGAATTCTCTTGCTTAGTTCTACCTTGTATCAGTGTAGTGTAATGATCAAGATTACAGGTTTTGAAATTAAAAAATACTTGATTCTTATTTCAGGTTCTACAACTTCTAATCTCTCTGAGAATAAGTTTCCTCATCTGTAATATAGGGCTAATAATACCTAGCTTATAGATTCATGTTAGAAGGAAATTAGATTCATCTTCATGCTTAGTATCTAGCAGATTTTCAAATTTTGTTTCCTTTCCCTTTTCATTTTATTTGCATCCAGTGTCACATAATGTGGTTGGGTAAAATCTACTCTGTAGCTGGATTATATAAGAAGAGATTACCAATTCAGATCAAAATCTAGCATAAAACATTGATATCATTAATACTAATTTTTTTAAGTATATATCTTGGCCATATGCATCAAGAATCCTGGAGATATGTTTCAAAATTCACCTGTAGTTGCATCAAAGGAAGGATGTGGGAAAGCTCCAAGAGTAATTGACACAGGAAAGAGATATCCAGGAATACAGTGCTTGGGATGAGGCTGGTTCACTGCAGAAAAGCAAGTATATCTTATTTTGAATTTGAACACCTAGAAAATTAAACTGATTATTTATGCAACAGACAAGTTAATGAAATATTGTAATCAAGGACAATGAATAATGAGATGAAAATATCTTGTAGATAAATTGGTGGGGCACAGAGGAGGGGAAATAACTTGCCCAAAGGTCACATACAGAAACGTGGGAACCAGAATCCATGTATACTAACTATAATTCAATGCGTTTTTCAATATCCCTGTCTCCTTTGATATTTTTCTGCACCTTTAACTTATTCAGCATGTATTATATATCAAAAATAAGTAAGGTAGATACTGTGGAGAATATTTAGTCTCCAGCTTCAAAGAGATTACAATCAAATGGTGGAAATAAACACACATGTCCAGGAAATATAATTAACTGTAGTCTGTTTCAAGGGATGTAAAATATGCTAAAGATATTCATCTAGGTGACTAAGTGGAGAAAGATTAATACTAACTGAGAAGTACCAAGGAGGCATTATAAAAATTATAGAATTTGACTTTGGCTTTGAAGTATGAGTATAGGTTTATCAAGTGAGAGTAGGGTGAAGAACATTTTAGATAGAAAATAAGGCACAGGCAGAGACCATGATATATGAAAGTAAAAGGCATATATGGGACAAGAACCTAGATTTCAGCAATGGAAGAGAAGTAAGGAGATTTCCACTTTCCAAAAAGTTCATAGAGTGTTATAGGGAAAAACCATAGCTACCTGTTTGTCAATAATGCACAGTGGTACCATTCTCATTTTATTTTCCAACTAAGAAACAAACCAAATTAACAGGAGTGTGAGACACAACCTTAAAAATTATAATATATAACAATATGACATAGGCCAAATCATCTGGAAGTAAGTTAACTGCATGGATGTCAGGTGCTTGTAGTTATGGTAACCAATAAATTGGATGACAGAATCAGAATGAAAACAGATCTCAAAAATGCTTTGAACCTAGCACAGTGAACTTTAACATGTATAAATATAAAGTCTTATATTTAATCTCAAAATGTCATTTGCACCCTACAGAATGGGAAACACATAGATAAACAGAAAATAATGCAAAAAATAAAATAAGTCAATGGATTGACTGTAAAATAAATATAAGTTAATTGTGTTTTAGGCATTCCAAAATGGTAATGCCATTTTATGCTGCATGAATAAAGAGAGTGTATTAAAAAAAAGTAATATGCATCTGGAGTACTATGTTAATGGTAGATGCTTCATTCTAAGAGGGTCATGAACAAATTAGAGCTCACACAATGACAAGTGACTAAATTGGTGACAATAAGAAATTACATCCTGTTAGAAACAACAGAATGAAAGGAGGATATTTGAGCACAGAAATATGTGGCAAAAGTGAGGATGAGAAGGTACAAATGATAATGCTAAAGAGTCACTTGAGGCGCTATCATAGAAGTGTTCAGCTTAAGGAACAGAGGGAATGTTACCCAAAGTTTCTGCCCTAATTTACATTGCCCATAGTAGTGTATTAAGGTTCCAATTTCTCCACATCCTCCCTAACACTTGTTACCTTTTCTCTATAGTCATCTTAGTGGGTGTGAAATTGTATTACACTGTGATTTTGATATTCATTTCCCAGATTGTTAATGATGTTGAGCATATTTTATGTCCTTATTATCCATTTGTATATCCTCTTTGGAAAAATATATATTCATTGTTTTAAAAAATTTAATTGGGTTATTTGTCTTTTCATTATTGAATTTTAAGGTTTCTTTGATTATTCTGGATACAAGTCCCTTGTGAGATACATAATTTGTAAATATTTTCTGCCATTATGTTAATTGTCTTTTCATTTGCAGCACAAAAAATCAAAATTTAATGAAGCTCAAGTTATCTATTTTTTGACTCGTGTATATATATATATATATATATATATTTGTCTTTTCTCTTATAGGTTATTGCAAAGTATTGAGTATAGTTCCCTGTGCTATACAGTACGTCCTTGTTGGTTATCTATTTTATATATAGTAGTGTGTATATTTTAATTCCAAACTCATAATTTATCGCTCCTCTCCCCTCCTTTCCCTTTTGGTAAGAATACATTTGTTTTCTATGTCTGGGGGTCTGTTTCTATTTTGTATATAATTTCATTTGTATCTTTTATTTAGATTCCATAAATAAGTGATATCATATGATATTTATTTTTCTCTGTCTAGCTTACTTCACTTAGTATCTCTAGGTCCATCCATGTGGATAGCCCCCTTCTAGGAAATCCATCAGCGGGTGCTGGGACATATCCCACTATCCCAGGAGGACATGGATAGCTCTCCCCAATAGGAAATACACCCAGAGGAGGGGCTGAAACCACAGCTGAGCCCCAAGGGCCATGTGACTAAGGAAGAAGAGCTGAAATCTCTCCTTGCAACTGTGTTAAATGTCCATCAACAGAGGAATGGATAAAGAAGATGAAGTACATATACACAAGGGAATTTTACTCAGCCATAAAAAAGAACAAAATAATGCCATTTACAGCAGCATGGATGGACCTAGAGATTATCATACTGAATGAAGTAAGTCAGACACAGAAAGACAAATATCATATGATATCACTTATATGTGGAATCTAAAAATAAAGGGTACAAATGAACTTATTTACAAAACAAAAGTAGAGTCACAGATGTAGAAAACAAACTTATGGTTATCAGGGGATAAGAGTGGGAGGGATAAACTGGGAGAATTGGATTGACATATATACACTACGATATATAAAATAGATAACTAATAAGAACCTTCTGCATAACACAGGGAACTCTACTCAATACTCTGTAATGGCCTATTATGGGAAAAGAATCTAAAAAAAGAATGGCTATATGTATATGTATTGATATAACTGATTCACTTTGCTGTACACCTGAAACTAATACAACATTGTAAATCAAGTATACTCCAATATTTTTTTAAAGGCACTTTAAAAAATAGCAATAAATTTACCTCTAGCAGTATCCCACAATTTAGGACATACTGTGTCTTCATTTTCATTCATCACAAAGTAATTTCTTCTTTAACCAATTGGTCATTAAGATGTATGCTGTTGGGGGCTTCCCTGGTGGCACAGTGGTTGAGAGTCCACCTGCTGATGCAGGGGACACGGGTTTGTGCCCCAGTCCGGGAAGATCCCACATGCCGCGGAGTGGCTAGGCCTGTGAGCCATGGCCGCTGAGCCTGCGCGTCCGGAGCCTGTGCTCTGCAACGGGAGAGGCCACAACAGTGAGAGGCCCGTGTATCGCAAAAAAAAAAAAAAAGTATGTTGTTGGGAGATCCCTGGTTGCCTAGTGGTTAGGATTCTAGGCTTTCACTGTCGTGGCCCAGGTTCAATACCTTGTTGGGGAATCGACATCCCGAAAGCTGTGTGGTGTGGCCAGAAAAAAAAAAAGTGTGTTGTTTAATTTCCACATATTTGTAGTTTTCCAAATTTGGTTTTGTTATATATTTGTTATCTCATTCAATTTTGTTTGGGAAAAGTACTTAGTATGATTTTAATCCTTTTAACATTTTTGAGGATTGTATGACCTAGCATATGGTCTATACTGGAGAATGTTCCATTTGCACTTTAGAAAAATGTGCATTCTGCTGTTGTTGGGTGGAATATTCTGCAGATGTCTGCTTAATCTAGTTAGTTTATGGTGTTAGTCAAGTGGTCTTTCTCCTCATTGATATTCTGCCTCATTGTTCTAGCCATTATTGAAAGTGGGTTACTGAAGTTTCTATTACTGTTGAATATAATATTTCTCTCTTCCATTCTGTGTTTGCCTCATGTATTTTGAGACTCTGTCATTATATGCCTGCATGTTTTTTTTTTAAAAAAATAAATTTATTTATTTATTTCTGGCTGCATTGGGTCTTCGTTGCTGTGCACAGGCTTTCTCTAGCTGCAGTGAACAGGGGCTACTCTTCGATGCAGTGCACGGGCTTCTCATTGCAATGGCTTCTCTTGTGGAGCACAGGCTCTAGGCAGATGGGCTTAAGTAGTTGTGACACACAGGCTCAGTAATTGTGGCACATGGGCTTTCTTGCTCTGTGGCATGTAGGATCTTCCCAGACCAGGGATCAAACTCATGTCCCCTGCATTGGCATGCAGATTCTGAACCATTGTGCCACCAGGGAAGCCCTGCATACATGTTTAAAATTGTTATACATTCCTGGTAGATGGACTCTTTTATCATTATGAAATATCCGTCTTTATCTCTAGTAAAAAAAAAAAATTGTCTCATTTGCTTGATATTAGTATAGCAACTCTGACCCTTTTATGGTTGTTGTTTGCCTAGTACACCACTTTCCATCCTTTTTCTTTCAACATATTTGTTTCTGAATCTAAAGTTTGTTTCCTGTAGACAACATGTAGTTGGATGCTGTTTATATAACCCTGTTGTTTATTATATTTATTGCATTTGTATTTAATGTTATCATTGGTATTACTGGGTTTATATCTGCCATTTTGCTTTTTTTAACATTTTTATTGCAGTATAATTGCTTTACAATGGTGTGTTAGTTTCTGCTTTATAACAAAGTGAATCAACTATATATATACCTATATCTCCATCTCTCCTCCCTCTTGCATCTCTCTCCCACCCTCCCTATCCCACCCCTCTAGGTGGTCACAAAGCACTGAGCTGATCTCCCTGTGCTATGTGGCATTTGCTTTTAATTTTTTATATAACTTATGTCTTTTCCATTCCTCTATTTCTCCTTTATTGTCTTTTTTGTATTAAGTGGATATTTTCTTGTCTAACATTTATATCCCTTCAATAATTTTTAACCTTTTTTTTTTTAGTTATTTCCTTAGTGGTTGCTCTGGGCATACAATTTACATTCAATTTATTGAAATATACTTCAAATTTATACTGACTTAGTTGCAGTAATATATAGAAAATTTAATTCTATATATCCCTATTTTATCTCCAAATTTGTTGTCCATTACACACACACATGCACACGCACACGCACACGCACACACACACACCTATATATGTGTGTGTGTATATATATATATATATATATATGTATATATATAGTGAGAGAGAAAGAGAGAGATGGGTAGGAAAGGCAGAGACACAGTCTTGCCAAAAACCTGAACACCCATGTGGTGACATATAATAGGGAAATATTTTTACCAGTCTGGTGCTTCTCCTGGAAGAGGGAGGTGTTTGTGCTCCACATCAAACAACCCCAACCTCTGGGGTCTACACAAGAGAGATGAGCCCCCAAAATATCTGGCTTAGAAAACTAATGGGACTGATGTTCATCAGACCCAAAGTACTCTAAGAAATGGAGATTCTCCTTTTTAAGGGTTTACATGTAGTCTCACTCACCCTGAGACCTAGCAAAAAAACAGCAGTTTGAAAAGTGTCTGACTATATGTAAAGGAAACTCATTTGCAATCTAAAGGCATCTACTGGAGGAGCAGGGTATAGTTGAAACTCTCCCTAAAGATGGAGTACTGATCGATGCCATTATTGTACTCCCCACCTACTCTACTGTCATGGGGGGGGGTGAGCTGTGTTTCTTCATAACAAGAAATCATAAAAATCTCACTGAAAAGGGTATATAGAGTAAAAATAATGAATTAATCACTTATATAGCTACTATTAAGGTTAAAAGAAAAATGTTATAAAATTAATTAAAATTACAGTAATCTGTTAAGGGATACATAAAATAAAAAAGATGTAAAATGTGACATCAAAACCATAAAAATGTGCTAGGGGGAGTAAAATGTAGAATTTTACATTTTGTCCAAATTAAAGTTGCTATCAACATAAAATATATATATATAAAGAGTAATATATGTGAATTTCACAGTAACCACAATGCAAAAACCTATAGCAAATACACAAAGAAAAAGAGAAAGGAATAGAAACATAACAGTAAAGAAAGTCATCAAACCATGAGGGAAGAGAACAAGAGAAGATGGCAGAAGCCAAGAACTATAAAAAGAACCATAAAACAATGGCAAAGTGGCATTAAGAACATACTTATTGATAAGTACTTTAAATATAAATGGGCTATATTCTCCAATCAAAAGACATAAAGTGGCTGAATGGACTTTAAAAAAAAAAGACACACCTATGTACTGCCTGCAAGAGACTCATTTCAAAAGTAATAACATAGATGAACAAAGTGAAGGTATGGAAACAGATATTCCATGCAAATGGAAGTGAAGAGAAAGTGGGTGTAACTATACTCATATCAGACAAAATAGATTTTAAAATCAAGAATGCAATAAAAGATAAAGAGGGGCTTTACCTAATGATTGAGAGGTCAATCCAGCAAGAAGATATAATATTCATAAATATATATGCAGCCAATATAGCAGCAACAAAATATAAAGCTAATATTAACAGAATTATATGGAGAACTTGACATGGCTACAATAATAATAGAGGACTTTAACACCCAAATTCATCAATGGATAGATCATCCAAACAGAAAACCAATACAGAAACATTGGCCTTAAATGACACATTAGAGTAGAAGACTTGATAGATACATATACAGAAAATCCCATTCAAAAGCAGCAGAACACACATACTTCTCAAGTGCACATGTAATATTTTGCAGGACAGATCACATGTTAGGCCACAAAACAAGTCTCAATAAAGTTAAAAAGACTGAAATAATATCAAACATATTTCACAACCATAATGGTATGAAACTAGAAGTTAATTATAAGAAGAAAACTGGGAAAACTGTAAATACACAGAGATTAAACATGTTACTGAACAACTACCGGGTTATAGAAACAAATCAAAAGATAAATCAAAATATACCTAGCAACAAATGAAAACAGAAATGCATCATACCAAAATATATGGGATGCAGCCAAAGCAGAACTAAAAGGGAAGTTTATGGTAATACAGACCCACATCAAGGAAAAAAAAAGAAATCTCAAATAAACAATTAAACTTAACACCTAAGGGATCTGGAAAAAAAGAACAAACAGCTCAAAGAAAGAAAGAAAGTAATCATGGGTGAAGCAGAAATAAATAAGAAGTCGGCTAAAAACACTATATAAAAGATGAATGAAACTAAGAGATTGTTCACTGAAAAGATAAACAACAAATTGACAAACTTTTAGCTATACTCATCACAAAAAGAGGGGGAACTCAAATAAATCAAAAAATAAAGAAATATTACAACTCATGGCACAGATATACAAAGGTTCATAAGAGACTACTATGAATATTTCCCAACAAATTGGACAAACCAGAAGAAAAGGATAAATTTCTAAAAACTTACAATCTTCCAAGACTGATTCATATAGAAATAGAACATAAGAATAGACCAATTACTAGTAAGGAGATTGAATAGATAATCAGAAATCACCCAACAAACAAAAGTCCATGACCATTGGCTTCACTGGTGAATTTTCCCAAACATTCAAAGATTTAATATCTATCCTTTCCAAACACTTCTAATAAAATGGAAGAAAAGGAACAGCTTCCAAACTCATTTTATGTGGCCAGCATTACCCTGACAACAAACCTATAGAAGGTCAACATAAAGAAAGAATACTACAGGCCAATATACCTGATGAACATAGATGCAAAAATTCTCAACAAAATACTAGCAAGCAGAATTCAAAAATACATTAAAAGAATCATCCACTGTGATCAAGGGTGATTCATTCTAGTGATTCTAGGATGGTTCAACATATGCAAATCAACAGGATAAACCACATTAACAAAACAAAGGACAAAATTCATATGATCACCTCAATAGATGCAGAAAAAAAACATTTGGAAAAATTCAACATGCATTTATGATAAAATGCTCAACAAAGTGTGTATCGACGGAACATATCTCAAAATAATCAAGGTTATATATGACAAGCTCACAGCTAGTATCATACTCAATGGTGAAATCTGAAGGATTTTCCTCTAAGATCAGGAACAAGACAAGGATGTCCCTCTTGCTATTCTTATTCAGCATAATATTGGATATCTTAGCCACAGCAATTAGAAAAGAAAAGAAATAAAGGTCACCAAATTGGAAAGAAAGAAGTAAAAGTGTCACTATTTTCAGATGACATGATAATATATACAGAAAACTCTAAAGATTCCACTGAAAACTGTTAAAAGTAATACATATATTAAGGAAAGTCTCAGGATAAAAAAATCAATACACAGAAATATCTGCCTTTTCATTAAAAAATTTAAAAAACTAAAGAAAAGTGAAAGTAATAAAACAATATCATAGACAATAGCATCAAAATGAGTAAAATATGTAGGAATAAATTTAACCAAAGAGGTAAAAGACATGTACACTGAAAACTGTAAGACTTTGTTAAATTGAAGAAGATGTAAAGAAATGGAAATAAATTCTGTGTTTATGGATTGAAAGAGTTAACGTTGTTAAAATGTCCATATTACCTAAAGAAATCTAGAGATTCAATGTAATCCCTATCAAAATACCAATGACATTCTTCACTGAAATAAAAATAAAATCTTAAAATTTAAATGGAACCACAAAGGACCCCAAGCAGACAAAAAGATTGTGGAAAAAAACCAAACAAACAAAGCTGGAGGTATCATACTGCCTAATTTCAAATTATACTATGAATTGACAACAGTATGGTGTTGGCACAACAACAGACCATAGATCAATGGAACAGAATAGACAGGCCAGAAATAAATTTATGGAATAAAGATACAGACATACTAGAGAATGGATTTGAAGATATGGGGAGGGGGAAGGGTAAGCTGGGAGAAAGTGAGAGAGTGGGATGGACATATATACACTACCAAATGTAAAATAGATAGCTAGTGGGAAGCAGCCACATAGCACAGGGACATCAGCTCGGTGCTTTGTGATGACCTAGAGGGGTGGGATAGGGAGGGTAGGAGGGAGGGAGATGCAAGAGGGAAGTGATATGGGGAAATATGTATATGTATAACTGATTCACTTTGTTATAAAGCAGAAACTGACACACCATTGTAAAGCATTTATACTCTAATAAAGATGTTAAAAATAAATAAATAAATGGTCTTGAGCAAACTGGACAGCCACATGCAAAAGAATGACACTAGACCACCTTCTGACACCACACACAGCTCAAAGTAGATTAAAGACTTCAGTGTATGACACAAAACCATAAAATTCCTAGAATAAAATATAGGTTGTACACACTTTGACATTTGTCTTAGCAATATCTTTCTGGATATATCTCTGTAGGCAAGGAAAAAAAAGCAAAATCAATGAATAGGACTACACCAAAATAAAAAGCTTCTTCACAGCAAAGGAAACCATCAACAAAATGAAAAGGCAACGTACCTAAAGGGAGAATATATTTGCAAATGATATATCTAATAAGTGGCTAATATCTGAAAAATATAAAAACTCATAAAACTTAACAACAAAAAAGCAAACAACCTGATTAAAAATGGGGAGAAGAGCTGAATAGACATTTTTTTCCAAAGAAAACATACAGATGACCAACAGGCACCTAAAAGGTGCTCAACATCTTTTATCATCAAGGAAATGCAGATCAAGACCACAATGAGATATTGCCTCATGTCCATTAGAATGGATATTATAAAAAAGGCACTTGCTGTTATTTCTATAACAAGTGTTGGTGAGGATGTGGAGAAAAGGGAATTATCATACTCTTGGTGGGAATGTAAATTGATGTAGCCACTATGGAAAATAAAATGGAGAATCCTCAAAATATTAAGAATAGGACTATCATGTGATTCAGATTTTCCACCTCTGGGTGCTTACCTGAAGAAACAAAAACACTAATTCAAAAAGATATATGCACCTCTATGTTCACTGCAGAATTATTTACAATAGTCAAGATAGGGAAACAACATAAGTGCCCATATATAGATGAATGGATAAAGAAGATATGGGGTGGTTTTTCTCTTTCTGACTTACTTCCCTCTATATGACAGACTCTAGGTCCAACTACATCTCTACAAAAGACCCAATTTCATTCCTTTTAATGCTAGAGTAATGTTCCATTGTATATATGTATCACTTCTTCTTTATCCATTCATCTGTCAGTGGAAATTTAGGTTGTTTCCATGTTCTGTCTATTGTAAAAGTGCTGAAATGAACATTGGGGTTCAGGTGTCTTTTTGAATTATGGTTTTCTCAGGGTATATGAACAGTAGTGGGATTGCTTGGTCATACGGTAGTTCTATTTTTAGTTTTTTAAAGAACCTCTATACTGTTCTACACAGCTTTTGATGATGGCCATTTTGAATGGTGTAAAGTGATACCTCATTGTAATTTTGATCTGCATTCTCTAATAATTAGTAATGTTGAGCATCTTTTCGTGTGCCTCTTGGCCATCTTATGTCTTCTTTGAAGAAATGTTTATTTAGGTCTTCCACCCAATTTTTGAGAGGGTTTTGTTTTGTTTTGTTTTGATATTGAGCTGCATGAGCTGTTTGTATATTTTGGAGATTAATCCCTTGTTAGTTGTTCCGTTTGCATAAAAGGTACAGATGAACGAATTTGCAGGGCAGGAATAGAGATGCAGACATAGAGAATAGACATGTGGATGTGGAGGGGGAGGGAGTTGGGATGAACTGGGAGATTGGGATTGACGTAAGTGCACTGCCATGTGTATAACAGGTAGCTAGTTGGAACTTGCTGTACAGCGCAGGGAACACAGCTCAGTGCTCTGTGGTGACCTAGTTGGGTGGGATGTGGGGGGTGGGACAGAGATTCAACAGGGAAGGCATATATGTATACATATATCTGATCCACTTCATTGTATAGGAGAAACTAACACAACATTGTAAAGCAAATATACCCTAATTAGGAAAAAAAAGAAGATATGGGGGGAGGACCTTCAAGATGGTGGAGTAAGATGTGGCGATCACCTTCCTCCCCAAAAATACATCAAAAATGCATCTACAAGTGGAAAAACTCCTACAGAACACCTACTGAACACTGGCAGAAGACCTCAGACTTCCCAAAAGGCAAGAAACTCCCCACGTATCTGGGTAGGGCAAAAGACAAAAGAAAACACAGAGACAAAAGAATAGGGATGGGAACTGCACCTCTGGGAGGCAGCTGTGAAGGAGGAAAAGTTTCCACACACTAGGAAACCCCTTCACTGGGAGAGATGGTGGATGGACAAAGGGGAAGCTTCAGAGCCACAGAGAAGAGCACAGCAACAAAAGTGCAGAGGACAAAGTGGAGAGATTCCCACACAGAGGATGAGTGCTGACCAGCACTCATCAGCCTGAGAGGCTTGTCTGTTCACCCACCAGGGGTGGGGGTGGGGGCTGGTAGCTGAGGCTTGGGCTTCGGAGGTCAGATCCCATGAAGAGGACTGGGCTTGGCTGCGTGAACACAGCCTGAAGGGGGCTAGTTCACCCTAGCTAACAAGGTGGGAGTCCGGGAAAACGTCTGGAACTGCCTAAGAGTCAACAGACCATTGTTTCACGAGGAGAGGAGATTCAGAACACTGCCTAAATGAGCTTCAGAGATGGGCATGAGCCACAGCTATCAGTGCAGACACCAGAGATGACCATGAAACACTAAGGCTGCTGCCATAGCCACCAAGAATCATGTGTGAAAGCACAGGTCACTATCCACACCCCACCCCCTGGGAGCCTGTGCAGCATGCCATTGTCAGGGTCCCATGATCCAGGAACAATTTCCGGGAGAACACATGGCATGTCTCAGGCGGCTGCAATGTCACACCAGCCTCTGCTGCTGCAGGCTTGCCCCACTTTGTATTCAGTACCCCTTCCTCCCACCGGCCTGAGTGAGCCAGAGCCGCCTAATCAGCCCCTGCTTTAACCCCCTCCTGGTTGAGCAAAGTACAGACACCAGAGGGGAACCTACACTCTGAGGTGGGGCCAAATCCAAAGCTGAACCCCAGGAGCTGTGTGAACAAAGAAGAGAAAGGGAAATTTCTCTGTGCAGCCTCAGGAACAGCAGATTAAATCCCCACAATAAACTTGAGGTACATCTGTGGAATACCTGAATAGACAATGAATCATCCCAAAATTGAGGCAGTGGATGTTGGGAGCAACTGTAGGCTTGGGGTTTGCTCTATGTGACTAACTACTTTTGGATTTTTATTTTTATTTTAGTATATTTTTTAGCACTTGTTATCATTGGTGGATTTGTTTATTGGTTTGGTTGCTCTCTTCATTTTTTAAAATTACTTTTTAATTTTTTTATTTTAATAATATTTCTTGTACTTTTTATTTTAATAACTATTACTTTTTTTCTTTCTTTATTTATTTTTCTCCCTTTTCTTCTAAGCTGTGTGGCTGAAAGGGTTTTGGTGGTCTGGCTGGGTGTCAGGCCTGAGACAATGAGGTGGGAAATCAAGTTCAGGACATTGGACCACCAGAGATCTCCCAGCCCCACGTAATATAAATTAGCAAGAGTTCTCCCAGAGATCTCTGTCCCAACCCTAAGACCAGCTCCACTCAATGAACAGCAAGATCCAGTGCAGGACACCCCATGCCAAAAAACTAACAGGACAGGAACACAACCACACTCATTAGCAGAGAGGCTATGTAAAATCACAATGTTAACAGACACCCCAAATCACACCATCAGACATGGGCTTGCCCAACAAAAAGATGAGATCCAGCCTCATCCACCAGAACACAGGCACCAGTCGCCTCCACAAGAAAGCCTATACAAGCCACTGAACCAAACTTACACACTGGGGGGAGACACCAAAAGCAAAGGGAACTATGTATCTGGAGCCTGCAAAGAGGAGACTGAAAAACAGCAAGTTATATAAAATGAGAAGACAGAGAAATACACAGCAGATGAAGGAGCAGGGAAAAAACTGACAAGATCAAACAAATGAAGAGGACATAGGCAGTCTACTTGACAAAGAATTCAGAGTTGTGATAGTAAAGATGATCCAAAATCTTGGAAATAGAATGGAGAAGATACAAGAAATGTTTAACAAGGACTTAGAAGAACTAAAGAGCAAACAAACAATGATGACAACACAATAAATGAAATTAAAAATTCTCTAGAAGGAATCAATAGCAGACTAACTGAGGCAGAAGAACGGATAAGTGACATGGAAGATAAAACAGTGGGAAAAACTATTGCAGAGCAGAATACAGAAAAAAAATGAAAAGAATTGAAGACAGTCTCAGAGACTTCTGGGACAACATTAAACACACCAACATTTGAATTATGGGAGTCCCAGAAGAAGAAGAGAAAAGGAAAGGTACTGAGAAAATATTTGAAGAGAATATAGTTGAAAACTTCCCTAATATGGGAAAGAAAACAGTTAATCAAGTCCAGGAAGCACAGAGAGTCCCATACAGGGTAAATACAAGGAGAAACACACCAAGACACATATTAAACAAACTATCAAAATTAAATACAAAGAAAGAAAATGAAACACAACAAGGGAAAAGTAACAAATAACATAAAAGGGAATCCCCATAAAGTTAAGAACTGATCTTTCAGCAGAAACTCTGCAAGCCAGAAGGGAGTGGCAGGACATATTGAAAGTGATGAAAGGGAAAAATCTACAACCAAGATTACTCTACCAGCAAGGACCTCATTCAGATTTGACAGATAAATTAAAACCTTTACAGAAAAGCAAAAGCTAAGAAAATTCAACACCACCAAACCAGCTTTACAACAAATGCTAAAGGAACTTCTCTAGGCAGGAAACACAAGAGAAGGAAAAGACCTACAATAACAAACCCAAAACAATTAAGAAAATGGTAATAGGAACATACATGTCAATAACTACCTTAAATGTAAATGGATTAAATGCTTCAAACAAAAGAAAAAGACTGGCTGCTGAACTGATACAAAAAAAAAGACCTATATATGTGCCATCTACAAGAGACCCACTTCAGACCTAGGGACACATACAGAATCAAAGTTACAGATGGAAAAAGATATTACACACAAATGTAAATCAAAAGAAAGATGGAGTATCAATTCTCATATAAGGGAAAATAGACTTTAAATAAAGACTAATAGCAAGGACATGGAAGCAACCTAAGTGTCCATCAACAGATGAATGGATAAAGATGTGGCACATACATACAATGGAATATTACTTAGCCATAAAAAGAAATGAAACTGAGTTATTTACAGTGAGGTGGATGGTTCTGAGGTCAGGACAGGAAAAAACACATAGATATAGAGAATGGGCTTGAGGACACAGGGAGGGGGAAGGGTCAGCCATTTACATTTAAGTGAGAGAGAGGCATGGACAAATATACGCTACCAAATGTAAAATAGATAGTTAGTGGGAAGAAGCTGTACAGCACAGGAAGATAAGCCCTGTGCTTTGTGACAACTTAGAAGAGAGATATAGGGAGTGTGGGAGGGAGATGCAAGAGTGAGTGGGTATGTGGAGATATATATATATATATATATATATATATATATATATATATATATATGTATGTATGTATGTATAGCAGATTCACTTGGTTATACAGCAGAAACTAACACAACATTGTAAAGCAATTATATTCCAATAAAGATGTTAAAAATTAAAAAAAAAAGACAGAGGAAACTTAAATGCATATTACTAAGTGGACAAAAACAATCTGAAAAGGTTACATATAGTATGATTCCAACTATATGACATTCTAGAAAGGGTGAAACTATGGAGAAATTTAAAAGATCAGTGGTTGCCAAGGGTTAGGGGAGAGAGTGAGATGAATAGTTGAACTACAGAGGATGGTTAGGGCAGTGAAACTATTCTGTATGATACTGTAATGTTTGATACATGTCATTTTACATCTGTTCAAACCTATGGAATGTATAATACCAAGTAACTACTAATGTAAACTTTGGACATTGCAAGGTGATGTGTCAGTGAAGGTTGATCACTTGTAAAAAAAATAAGCAAAATAAAATAAAGACTATTACAAGAGACAAAGAAGGACACTACCTAATAATCAAGGGAAAAATCCAAGAAGAAGATATAAAAATTGTAAATATTTATGCACCAAACATAAGAGCACCTCAATACATAAGGCAAATGTTAACACCATAAAGGGGAAATCAACAGTAACACAATAATAATAGGGGAATTTAACACCCCACTTTCACCAATGGACATATCATCCAAAGTGAAAATAAATAAGAAACACAAGCTTTAAAAGACACATTAAACAAGATGGACTTAATTGATATTTATAGGACATTCCAACCAAAACCAACAGAATACACTTTCTTCTCAAGTGCTCATGGAACGTTTTCCAAGATGGATCATATCTTGGGTCAAAAATGAAGTCTAAGAAAATTGAAGAAATTTGAAATCATATCCAGTATCTTTCCTGACCAAAATGCTATGAGACTAGATATCAATTACAAGGAAAAAAAAACTGTAGAAACTACAAACACATGGAGGTTAAACAATGCACTATGTAATAACCAAGAGATCACTGAAGAAATCAAAAACTACCTAGAAAAAAAGGACAATGAAAACACGACAACCCAAAACCTATGAGATGAAGCAAAAGCACTTCTAAGAGGGAAGTTTATAGTAATACAATCCTACCTCAAGAAACAAGAAAAATCTCAAAAAAAAAACAACCTAAATTTACAGCTAAAGAAATTAGAGAAAGAAGACAAAAAAAAAAAAAAAAAAACCCCAAAATTAGCAGAAGGAAAGGAATCATAATGATCAGATCAGAAATAAATGAAAAAGAAATTGAGGAAATGATAGCAAAGGTCAATAAACTAAAAGCTTCTTCTTTGAGAAGATAAACAAAATTGATAAACAATTAGCCAGAATCATCTGGGGAAAAAGGGAGAACATTCAAATCAACAGAATTAGGAAAAGTAACAACTGACACTGCAGAAATATAAAAGATCATGAGAGATTACTACAAGCAACTATATGCCAAAAAAATGGCAACCTGGAAGAAATGGACAAATTTTTAGAAAAGCACAACTTTCCAAGACAGAACCAGGAAGAAATAGAAAACATAAAGAGAACAATCACAAGCACTGAAATTGAAACTGTGATTAAAAACCATCCAACAAACAAAAGGCCATGACCAGATGGTTCGACAGGCAAATCGTATCAAAATTTAGAGAAGTGCTAGCACTTATCCTTCTCAAACACTTCCAAAATATAGTAGAGGGAGGAACACCCCCAAACACATTCTCCAAGGCCACCATCACCTGGATACCAAAAAGAGAAAAAGATGCCACAAAAAAAGAAAACTACAGGCCAATATCACTGATGAACATAGATGCAAAAATCCTCAACAAAATACTAGCAAACAGAGTCCAATAGCACATTAAAAGGTTCATAAGCCATGACCAAGTGGGGTTTATCCCAGGAATGAAAAGATTCTTCAATATACGCAAATCAGTCAATATGATGCACCATATTAACAAATTGAAGGATAAAAACTATATGATCATCTCAATAGATGCAGAAAAAGCTTTTGACAGGATTCAGCACCCACTTATGATAAAAACTCTCCAGAAAGTAGGCATAGAGGGAACTTACCGCAACATAATAAAGGTCGTATATGACAAATCCACAGCCAACATCATTCTCAATGTTGAAAAACTGAAACCCTTTCCACTAAGATCAGGAAGAAGACAAGGATGCCCACTCTCAACACTATTATTCAACATAGTTTTGGAAGCTGTAGCCACAGCAATCAGAGAAGAAAAATAAATAAAAGGAATCCAAATCGGAAAAGAAGAAATAAAACTGTCACTGTTTGCAGAAGACATGATACTATACATAGAGAACCCGAAGGATGCTACCATAAAAATACTGGAGCTAATGAATGAATTTGGTAAAGTTGCAGGAGACAAAATTAATTCACAGAAATCTCTTGCATTCCTATACACTAATGATAGAAAATCTGAAAGAGAATTTAAGGAAACCCTCAGATTTACCATTGCAACAAAAAGGATAAAATACCTAGGAATAAACCTACCTAAGGAGACAAAAAACTGCATGCATAAAATTAAAAGACACTGATTAAATTAGTTAAACATCATACAAAAAGACGGAGAGATTTACCATATTCTTGGATTGGAAGAATCAACATTGTGAAAATGACTATACTAACTAAAGCAATCTACAGATTCAGTGCAATCCCTATCAAACTACCAATTGCATTTTTCACAAAACTAGAACAAAAAGTTGCACAACTTGTATAGAAACACAAAAGACCCTGAATAACCAAAGCAGTCTTGAGGAAGAAAAACAGAGTTGGAGGAATCAGGCTCCCTGACTTCAAACTATACTACAAAGATACAGTAATCAAGACAGTATGGTACCAACACAAAAGCAGAAATATAGATCAATGGAACAAGATAGAAACCCAAGAAATAAACCCACACACATATGGTCACCTTATCTTTGATAAAGGAGGGAGGAATATACAATGGAGAAAAGACAGCCTCTTCAATAAGTGGTGCTGGGAAAACAGGAGAGCTACATGTAAAAGAATAATATTAGTACACTCCCTAACACCACACACAAAAATAAATGCAAAATGGATTAAAGACCTAACTATAAGGCCAAACACTATAAAACTCTTAGAGGGAAACATAGGCAGAACACTCTATGACATAAATCACAGCAAGATCCTTTTTGACCAACCTCCTAGAGAAATGGAAATAAAAACCAAAATTAACAAATGAGACCTAATGAAACTTAAAAGCTTTTGCACAGCAAAGGAAACCATAAACAAGATGAAAAGACAATCCTCAGAATGGGAGAAAATATTTGCAAATGGAGCAACTGACAAAGGATTAATCTCAAAAATACATAAGCAGCTCATGCAGCTCAATATCAAAAAAAAGAAACAATCCAATCCAAAATTGGGCAGAAGATCTAAAGAGACATTTCTCCAAAAAAGATATACAGATTGCTAACGGACATATGAAAGGATGTTCAACATCACTAATCATTAGAGAAATGCAAATCAAAACTACATTGAGGTATCACCTCACACTGGTCAGAATGACCATCCTCAAAAAATCTACAAACAATAAATGCTGAAGTGGGTGTGGAGAAAAGGGAACCCTCCTTCACTGTTGGTGGGAATGTAAATTGATACACCCACTATGGAAAACAGTATGGAGGTTCCTGAGAAAACTAAAAATAGAGCTACCATATGACCCAGAAATCCCACTACTGGGCATATAACCTGAGAAAACCATAATTCAAAAAGGGTTATGTATCAAAATATTCATTGCAGCTCTATTTACAATAGCCAGGACATGGAAGCAACCTAGGTGTCCATCAACAGATGAATGGATACAGAAGATGTGGCACATATATACAATGGAATATTACTCAGCAAAAAAAGAAAAGAAATTGAGTTTTTTGTAGTGAGTTGGATGGTTCTGGAGTCTGTCATACAGAGTGAAGGAAGTCAGAAAGAGAAAAAAAATACTGTATGCTAGCACAAATATATGGAAGCTTAAAAACAAAACAAAAAAAGGTTCTTAAGAATGTAGCGGCAGGAGAGGAATAAAGATGCAGTTTGTAGGGAATGGACTTGAGGACACAGGGATGGGGAAGTGTAAGCTGGGATAAAGTGAGAGAGTGGCATTGACATATATACACTCTCAAATGTAATATTGATAGCTAGTGGGAAGCAGCTGCATAGCACTGTGAAATCAACTCTGTGCTTTGTGACCGCCTAGATGGGTGTGATAGGGAATATGGGAGGGAGACACAAGAAGAAAGGTATATGGGGATATACATATACATATACATATAGCTGATTCACTTTGTTATACAGCAGAAACTAACACAACATTGCAAAGCAATTGTACTCCAATAAAGATGTTAAAAGAAAGGGTATATGCCATGAAATACTACTCAGCCATAAAAAAGATGAATCTTGCCATTTGCAACAACATGAATAAACCTTGAGGGTATTATGCTAAAGTGAAATAATTCGGACAGAGAAAGACAGTTTCTCTATGATTTCAGTTGCATATGGAATTTATTTTTAAATTAAAAAGTAAAATAACCACGGAAAAACAAATGAGAAAGAGAAGAGAGTGGTGTTTACCAGAGGGGAAGGGAGCTGTGGGGAGGCTTAAATAGAAAAAGGTGTCAACTGTATGGTGAAGGATTACAATTAAACTTATGGTGGTGAGCATGTTATAGTGTACACAGAAATTGAAATATAATGTTGCACACTTTAAACTTATATAATGTTTTAAACCAATGTTACTGCAATGATTTTTAATTAAAAAATTAAAAGGGCAGAAGAAAATTTTTGGAGGGGATGAATATTTTTACAGTATAGAATGTGCTGATGCTTTCATGAGTGTATACTTATCTCCAAGCTACTTAAGCTTCATAGATTAAATATGTACAGCCATTTTTTACATCAATAGTATCCAGACAAAGTGGTTTTAAAAATATTAAATGAAAGCCCTAAATTTGGAAGCTTTATATTGCCACTTTTATTTTACTGTAATTCCACGTTAGCAACTTTTGATGATATAGAAATGCAATAGGTAACCTACTAAGGTAACTATGTAATCTTGGAAAAAATACATGGATGATTTTATTTCTGACTTAAGTAGGATCTTTCTCAGATGGTTTCAGATGAACAGCTGCCTTCTTGGCAAAACAAATGAATATAGAAAATATTGCCATCCAATCTTAGGCTTTTAATATTAAATACATATTCCTAATATGTATCACCTTCAACTACTGTAAAGTATATTACTGTTTTAGCTGAGGCTATATCTTTTAATAATTTAATTTTTATTTTATATTGGAGTATAGTTGATTTACAATATTGTGTTCATTTCAGGTATACAGCAAAGTGATTCACTTATACATATACATATGTCTATTGTTTTTCACATTCTTTTACCATATAGGTTATTACAGAATACTGTGTAGAGTTCCCTGTGCTATACAGTAGGTCTTTGTTGATTATCTATTTTTTATATAGTAGTGTGTATATGTTAATCCCAAACTCCTAATTTATCCCTCAACCTCCCACATTTCCCCTTTGACAACCATAAATTTGTTTTCAAAGTCTGTGAGTCAGTTTCTGTTTTGTAAATAAGTTCATTTGTATCATTTTTTTAAGTTCCATATTTAAGTGATATTGTATGATATTTGTCTTTCTCTATGCAACTTACTTCACTTAGTATGATAATCTCTAGGTCCATCAATATTTCTGCAAATGACATTATTTTATTCTTTTTTATGGCTGAGTAATATTCCATTTTGTGTGTGTGTGTGTGTGTGTGTGTGTGTGTGTGTGTGTGTGTGTGTGTGTGTGTATATGCTACATCTTCTTTATCCCTTCATCTGTTGATGGACATTTAGATTAGTTCCATGTCATGTCTTGGCTATTGTAAATAGTGCTGCCATGAACATTGGGGTGCATGTATCTTTTCAAATTATGGCTTTCTCTGGAAATATGATCCAGCAATGCCCAGGAGTGGAATTGCTGGATCATATGGTAGCCCTATTTTAAGTTTTTTAGGGAACCTGCATACTGTTCCCATAGTGGTTGTACCAATTTACATTCCCCCAGCAGTGTACGATTGTTCTCTTTTCTCTTACCCTCTCCAGCTTTTACTATTTGTAGACTTGTTGATGATGACCATTCTGACTGATGTGGGGTGACACCTCATTGTAGTTTATTATTATTATTATCATTATTATATTATGTTTAATGTGGATATGCTTGATCTTTCCATGATATAAAATTATATATATAAACAGTTCACATAATAAAACTTAACCAATGTTATATATAAGCATATTATATCAATACACAATAATGACAAAATTGTTCTTAAATATTTAAATATCTAAGTTGCTGTGTCTACTGATTAGTGAAATACTTTGCCTTTAAATTCCCCAAACTCTAATAAACTATTTTTGAACACTTTTTAAAAATTTTATTTTATATTGGAATATACTTGATTAACAATGTTGTTAGTTTCGGGTGTACAGCAAAGTGATTTGGTTATACATCTACATGTATCTTTTATTTTTCAAATTCTTTTCCCATTTAGGTTATTACAGAGTATTGAGCAGAGTTCCTGTGCTATGCAGTAGACCTTGTTGGTTATGTATTTTAAATATAACAGTGTGTACATGTCAACACCAAACTCTAAATCTATCCCTCCACACCACCCTTTCTCCCTGGTAACCATAAGTTTGTTCCCTAAGTCTGTGAGTCTGTTTCTGTTTTGTAAATAAGTTTTGTTTGCATCATTCTTTTTCTCTTACACTCGGCATATAAGTGATATCATGTGTTATTTGTCTTTCTCTGTCTGACTCACTTCACTTAGTATGATAATCTCCAGGTCCATCCAGGTTGCTGCAAATGGCATTATTTCCTTCTGTTTAATGGCTGAGTAACATTCCATTGTATATATGTTCCATATCTTCTTCATCTGTTTTCTGTCAATGGACATTTAGTTTGCTTCCATGTCTTGGTTATTGTAAACAGCACTGCAATGTCATTGTAGTTTTGACTTTTTTTTAAAGATTTTTTTTGATGTGGACCATTTTTAAAGTCTTTATTGAATTTGTTACAATATTGCTTCTGTTTTATATTTTGACTTTTTAGCCTCAAGGCATGTGAGGTCTTAGCTCCCTGATCAGGGATCGAACTTGCACCTCCTGCATTGGAAGGTGAAGTCTTAAGCATGGGACTGCCAGGGAAGTCCCTATAGTTTTGGTTTTCATTTCTCTAATGATTAGCAATGTTGAGCATTTTCTCATGTGCTTTTTGACCATCTGTATGTCTTCTTTGGAAAAATGTCTGTTTAGATCCGCTGCCCATTATCTGATTGAGTTTTTTTTATTATTATTATTGATCTGCATGAGCTCTTTGTATATTTTGGAGATTAACCTTTTGGTGGTCGCATCTTTTGGAAACATTTTATCCCATTGTGTAGGTTGTCTTTTTGTTTGTTTATGGTTTCCTTAGTTGTGCACAAGCTTTTAAGTTTAATCAGGTCCCATTTTTAAATTTTTTTTTTAATTTTCATTACTCTAGGAAGTGTATCCAAAACAATATTGCTGTAATTTATGTCAAAGTGTATTCTACCTGTTTTCCTCTAAGAGTTTTATAGTGTCTGGTTTTACTCTTAAGTCTTTAATCCATTTTGAGTTTTTTTTTTTTTTTGAGTTTACTTTTGTGTGTGGTGTTAGAGAATGTTCTAATTTCATTCTTTTACATGTAGATCTCCAGTTTTCCCAGCTCCACTTATTGAAGTGTCTGTCTTTTCTCCATTGTTTATTCTTGCCTCCATTGTCATAGATTAATTGACTATAGGTGCTAGGGTTTATTTCTGGGCTTTCTATCCTGTTCCATTGATCTATATTTCTGTTTCTGTGCCAGCACCATACTGTTTTGATGACTGTAGCTTTGTAGTATAGTCTGAAGTCAGGGAGCCTGATTCCTCCAGCTCCATTTTTCTTTCTCAGGATTGCTTTGGCTATTCAGGGTCTTTTGTGTTTCCATAAAAATTTTAAGATTTTTTGTTCTAGTTCTGTGAAAAATGCCATTCATAATTTTATAGGGATTGTATTAAATCTGTAGATTGCCTTGGGTAGTATAGTCATTTTGACACTATTGAATCTTGCAATCCAAGAAGATGGTATATCTTTCTATCTGTTTGTGCCATCTTTGATTTCTTTCATCAGCATCTTATATTTTTTAGAGTACAGGTCTTTTGCCTCCTTAGGCATGTTTATTCCTAGGTATTTTATTCTTTTTGATACAATGGTAAATGGGATAGTTTCCTAAATTTCTCTTTCTGATCTTTTGTTGTTAGTGTTTAGAAAGGTAACAGATTTCTGTATATTAATTTGTATCCTGCAACTTTACCAAATTCATTGATGAGCTCTAGTAGCTTTCTGGTAGCATCTTTAGGATTTTCTATGTATAGTATCATGTCATCTGCAAACAGTTACTGTTTTGCTTCTTTTCCAATTTGGATTCTTTTATTTCTTTTTCTTCTTGGATTGCCATGGCTAGGACTTCCAAAACTATGTTGAATAAAAGTGGTGAGGGTGGACATCCTTGACTTGTTCCTGATCTTAGAGGAAATGCTTTCAGCTTTTCACTGTTGAGTATCATTTTAACTGTAGGTTTGTCATACATGGCCTTTATTTTGTTGAGGTAGGTTCTCTCTATGCCCACTTTCTGGAGGGTTTTTATCATATATGGGTGTTGAATTTTGTCCAAACATTTTTCTGCATCTATTGAAATGATCATATGTGTTTTTTTTGTTTGGTTTGGTTTGGGTTTTTTTTGTTTTTGCAGTATGCAGACCTCTCACTGTTGTGGTCTCTCCCATGTGGAGCATAGGCTCTGGACGCACAGGCTCAGTGGCCATGGCTCACGGGCCCAGATGCTCCATGGCATGTGGGATCTTCCCAGACCAGGGCACAAACCTGTGTCCCCTGCATCGGCAGGCAGACTCTCAACCACTGTGCCAACAGGGAGGCCCAATCATATGGTTTTTATTCTTCACTTTGTTAATGTGGTGTATCACATGAGTCCATACCTTTACAATATCATGTAATAATATCTCATACTCACTAAACCAGTATCTCCAAACTGAAGTTTGTGGATCATCTCCAAAAAACCATCACCTCCAGAAGAAACCTTCGTGATGTTCTATGAACTACATTTCCTCTTGGTCTCTCACACCTTCATCATACCATGAATAAATTATTTTTTAAGCCTTTAAAATTCTTGCTGTGCAAACGAAATCTAATTTTACACAGAACTCTATAACAGACTGAGTGTTATTTACCTGCAGTGTAGAAAGTGCATTATAGGAAGTGCTGTCTGGCATTTGCTTTGTATCAATGGCTCTCAAATTTTAACAAGAACAAAAATAAACTAGAGGTCTTCTTAACATGTATATTCTGATTTATTACATCTGGATGGAGCCTAAAATTCTGCGTTTTCAAAAAGCTCCCAAGTGATGCCATTGCTGCTGGTATGTGGACTTTAATTTGAGTAGGGAAGATTTATATTGCTAAAAAATCAAAAGAATGGGAAAATGTTGATGTTTTTATGTCTGGTGGTAGGTACTTAAATGATCATTAAACTATTTCATCTACTATTTTGTATGTTTGAATTTTTTCATAATAAAACGTTTTAAATCAAATTTTTGAAAATAAGATTTAAAAATTAGATGCACAGTATTAGGCCTAAAGTAGGCTCAATACATATCTTCAGTTGACTTACCACCTAATCAACAGCAATTTAAATGTAGAGCATAAATTTTACATCTTCTTGAATTGTAGCAGGACCTTAGAGATAGTCTGTTGATTGTGTGCAGTGTGACTGAGGGATTAGTGCTCTCAGAAGGATAATATCAGTTAAACTATTGTCCCACTAATACATAAATATTATAGCTTAAAAACTTTATTATCCTTAAAGGTTATATATTTATTTTATATGTCTACCTAGACAATAACTTATAGAGAACCATTGCACTATAACTTTTGCTTAACAATTATAGCACGGCCTTTTTCCATTATCACAGCCAATGAGTTGAGATCCACCAGTAACATCAGTTATGTTGCTCACTTGCACTAGTCTGACTGGCAAAAATGTCTCTAAGACACAGAAATTCATTGTAAAGTATTGTAATAAGGGTATATCCACTATTTAAATTTCTCAAAGTGTTATGACTAGAAAAATAAGATTTGAACAGTCAAACCTCACCTATTCCAAAGCATACAAGGTAAGGCCAGATTGACTAGTAGAACGCCTAAACAAAAGACATATTTTAAGAAATCTAGTTTTATTACTTTCAAGTACATAGTTTTTAAACTAGACCTTAAATATCTTGCCTACCCATAGTCCATAAAGAGCTCAATTTAATTAGTAGAATAGTTTTACTGATATAAATGGGTGTTTCTAATTGTTCGAGAGGGATTCAACAATTTATTCTCTTAAGTCATCTATATATGATTTCTGAAAGTTTGTGTAGTCTTTTAAATTTAAGCAGCTCTAAAAATAATGATATTACAAAACCTGGAAACTATAGTACAGCTCCAGGTAATCTAAATTAGTGGAAACCAAAAAAAGTGACTATTTTATATGACTAATGTATTTGGGCAATGTAAATATAGCTTTCAGTACTTCTCTCAATCTCTAAACTATATACTGGGTATGTTTTCCAAACTTCACTTTTCATATGTCTATGTTTGACATAGTATAGAAAAGTGTGCTTAAGATCCAAATATTAAAAATGCAAATTTGTAGACTTAGAAATTGACTCGTATTCTCTGAGCAGTGAAGGCCATAAAACTAAATTTTTAAATTTCTCCCCTCGTAATTCTATAGCACACAGTAGTTTGAGAATCCTTGAGTTCAACAGTGGCCAACAAGGAAAGGATCTACTGACGATATTTGTCAATTTGCTAACAGCTATGATTGGCTGTGTATTATGAGAGGAGAATATGGGTGGGAATTGTTAACCAATATAAGATAGGAGATTAGCTATGGATCAACATTTTTCTTTTCTGTCTCTGTGCTTTAATTATTATTGCTCCAAAAGACTATGTTATATGATGGTGACAAACATAAGCTAATATGTACAACATCACGTCCTCATATTGTTCTCTGCTTTCTCCACATAAGTGTCATATTAACTTCTCATCCTATATAATTCCTGACTGGAAAACAGAAATAAATGCATTAAATAAACTCTAAGTTTTTAAGATCTTCTGATTCATTATTATTATTAATTTATTTTTTCCAGCAAGTACCATTCTTAACAGTATTTTTAATGTGGAAATAGTATAGACTACTGAATAATAATTACTACTATCCTTAATAAGAGCTTTTACATTTCCATAATTAAAATATTTAAGATACCTTAAGTAATATTTTTATATTATTGCTAACAAGTGTGACTATGGAAAAAAGTATTCATGAATATAAGTGGTCTGTATGAAGTGCATGTCTATGAAATCTGAAAATACAAACTCATTTTCTCTCTTACTCATAAGCACTTATACTTTTTATGACTTAGAGATAGCTTCATTTCAACAAATTATTATAGGAACAAAAATGTTAAATAATTAATTGATTTTCTAACTATCATTTCCTATTTATTAGACATTAGCTCCAGATATGATCTTGGCTTCTTACACACATGAAAAAAATACAAAATATATCCTGAAGTAATAAAATTATCAGGAAACATTGAACAGAATAGTGGACTGAGAGACAGGAAAACCTAGATTTCAGTTGTTGCTCAGTCACTAGTTCTTTGGGCTTAAGTAAGTCACTTCTGTTTTTGAACATCAATTTCGTTATCTGCATAATTCATTCAGTAAATGTTACTAAGAGCTAAATGTGTGTTAGTCAATGCACTGGTTGTTTTAGTTACAAAAATAGATTTGGTAAGCAGTGACATCAAATTAGTGTAGTAAAAAGAGCACTGGTTTTGGAGTGAGGTGACGGGTCCTTATTGCAACTTGAACTAGATAATTTCAAAGACCACTTCCAGTTCTAACATTCTAGTTTGTTGTCTGAAAGTGCTGTTCATACACATCTAGTACTATTCCCTGGGGAGGACTGACAGTTCCTATCTAGGACTTCTAAATAACCATAGATGCAAATGGAGTATGCAGCAGCCTAAGTAGTTTGATATCACAGATGCCAAGAAGGTACCCCCTTAGAAAATCTCTCTACAGCCCCAAACTAAGGTAGCCGTAATCTACTATTAGAAATGTATTGTTTGGTCTCTTTATAATACAAATACTCCTGGAAGTGGTAGGACTTCAACATTCACCTATAATCTATGGATGGTAAGTAAATCAGAGCTTTAGCTGTCAGCAGGTTTTTAATAATGCTGCGTGAAGAGCACAGAGTATTAAGAGCTGCAGAAATGGAAGGCTCTCTGAAAGGAAAAATGGAATACAAAACAAAGAATGATGTCATGAGAGAAAACTTTAGCCAACCTCTGAATTTTCTGAAAACCAAGACTTTAGCTTTTCCACAATCCTCATATAGAACAATCCAAAGAAGTTTGGTTTAGGCTGCCATCTAGCTCTGTGGTACTGACTCCTTAAGAGGAGCAATAACTTTTCTTCTTTACTGGAGACTCATCTCAGAGGCTAAATACATTTTTTGTATAAGAAGCCATTGCAAGAACATGATTATATTTGAGTTTCCTGGCATTGAAGTTTGAAAAAAAGATATTAGTTCATAAGTGAACTTTTCTATAAAATACACTTTCTTGTTGGACTAAAGTTATAACAAAACTGAAGCAACTTTCAGCAGACCTGAGAAAAAATAATTTTTCTTCATGAGAGCTTGTCTAGACAAACATAATATTTCAAGTTTATTTAATGATTGGTTAGAAATATTTCCTTTTATAGTTCCTCTGAAGTCTCCACTTTAGCTTCGATGGTCCAACTGTTAACATATATATATTTGGCAAATACAACCCTTAGTTATCATTGGGAAAATAGCTAAAAACAAAATCCCAGCAAAGAGAACATTTTTCAAACTAATAATCAAGATTATTAGGTTTTAATGTGAGAATAACATTCCTGATATATGAACTTGCAACAATATGCAATCAAGCTCTCTGTCATACGTCTCACTTAATATGAGTTTTTCTAATGAGAATAATTCTGTGTTCCATATCTCCAATCTACAAATCAATCCTCAAAAATATTTACAAAGTTTAAAAAGAAAATCTATTAAAATTAAAAGCCAAAGAATCATCTTACAGTGCTAGCATGTCAATTTTAAAACACAAATTTTCTTTATGTGCAATATTTGAAATTCAATGATTTTTAAAGAATACATTCATTACAGTTATGTTTACCTCTTCTTCAATGTCCAAAGTTCCATTGGTAGAGTCAAAACTTTCACAAGTTTCCGTTGCAAGTAACCAATATTCTGTTCCAAATGCTACAAGAAACAGGATAACGCCAATAGCAACAATAATTCCTGCTAAGAGAGCAGTGATTCCAATCTTCATGTTAGAACTGGTAAATTTATTGCTCAAAATTATATGTAAAAGGAGTACTGAAATGACCTATTGCTAAGGCACAGCCTGTGGGTCTCAAGAGAAGGCACTATTTTAAGACTAGGATTAACATCTTTTGTGAGTGGTCTAGGTTTCACTGGTCTGTGGGAGAAGAGCTATTAAAAGCAAATTACTTGATTCAATTAAGCTATTGGGCTATCCACAGACTTGCTCCAAAGTTTCCTACACACACAAAAAAATAGCCCCATTCCACAAATCTCTACCACACATACACACACACACACTCATACACATACACACACTTATCAATTTCGCAAAATAACTCTAGAAAATGGAGAGAGAAAAAAATATGTTATCAGCTTCTCTCTTCCATGTAAGTTTAGTTAGTGATATATATAGTGGAAATAGTGGCTACCTGGAGTGAAGATTGCACATTATTGTGATTATTAAAACACTTAGAATAAATATTATTAAACAAGAAGAGTGTACATTTCCCTCCACAAATCATAATATTAAACACAGCACTTACAGACTAGTCTTGAAGACTCAACAGAGAGGCTATAAGCACTCCTTCATACAAAGGATATACAATTGTAAAATTTCACAATAAAGTAAAAAGACTACCTTTTCTCTTGTCATGAATATCATGCTCTTGCTACTGGTTGGTGCAATAATTGGGCTAGACATGCACCAAGGAATGCTGGAAGTTATGATATATTTAATCAGATTTTAAGCACAATTAGGAAAGGAGACTTTATAGAAAGCCAGTGGGATCAGAGATCACATTGTTTTAAAGAAGGTGGAAAAGTGTGTTTAAACTTGCTATTTACTTAATAGCTTATGACTTTGAACAGGTCTCTAAACATTTTTTTTCACCATTAAAATGGTAATAATAATAGTACCTAACATAAGTTTGTTGTTAAGATATAACACACATAAAGCATCTAATTCCTGGTACCTCGTAAGTAAACAATCCATCTTTTTTTAATAGTCCTTTGTAAATAGTCTTTGTAAATAGTCCTGTGTGAGACCTCTGTATATGGAAAAGAAGCATTGCCCTTAAATAACCTATGATTAATAAGGAACATAAGATATCGACATATGAGTCAAATAAAAATAATATAGGATATATTATTAATTGATAATATTATTAGCTGAGAGAAAAGATAGATCTTTGAATACACTATTTGTTAAGTACTGTGTGATATTTTATGGAGAATAAAATGTTATATTATGATCTGGTCCTTAACATTAGGGAAGTTAATCGTAGCTGGGTTTATTACTCTCACACACAAGCAAAATGTGATATATGGTTCAAGGAATGTTATCAGGGCTCAGAGAAACAAGAAGGATTTGGACAGGTGGCCAGGATAGGAGTGACAGGAGAAGGGACTTGGAGAGGCTGTCCCAGGAAGATGGACTTTGTCAACTGCCCTGTAGGGCTTTCTACCTGGCCTGATCCCTCATAGTTTATAAATAAAAGAATGCAACCCTCCCCAAAACCTTCAGGCTGGGTGGCTGAAAGCATTATTCTTTAACTGAGTGAAAGGCAGCTGGGAAAGGCACACAAAGAAAAGAGAATCCAAGTATTTTTCTTTTGGCAAAGTCCCTACTATTATACCAAGAAAAGAAAGCAAGTTGGGATCAGACTTTACACTTATGTTTTGAGAAGAACATCACTATCAGCATTAAAGGAAAAGATTGCTATGAACATTTTCTTTGACTCTAGTCTCAAGGGTATCTTCAAGCATTAAGTAGCCCTGTGTAAAGCTAATTTACTTATTGGTACAAAGGTTTACAAATCAACTGTGGACTCAAATCTTGTGTAGGTGACCATATGCTGTCACATGAAAGTTTTCCATTAGCTTTTATAAAAATAAGTTGTATTGGTGACAAATAGCTGATAACTAAAATAAGGAAATGCAGAGTATGTAACTGGTAGTATTTGAAGAATAATATAGATCTGACTTCTCTCCAGTTTTAGAAGCCAAGGACTATGCCGTTAAAGTTAAAATAGTAACCGTTATCTTAACCACTAAATATTTAGGAAGTTAAGCACCCACATGAACTATGAATTACACATTCAGGTTCTCATTTATACTACTGCAAAGGGGATAGCTACCTCTTGTCAAAATTCATTTTACAACCCATTAACTTCCCTCAATTTGTATATATCTTCAAAATTGCTAATATTGCATGAGGATCCCTCATGTGAAAGAAGATGCTATCAATATTTAAAGAAACATGGGAAAAGATCTTGTCTAATTAGATACCAACATATTGCAAGTAAATGATTTCTTGAGATTAAATGCAAAATTACATGTGTAATGTATGGTTACTAAGCAACCACATCATAAAATATGATTTTAACTACTTCAGTTCAATCAGGTTATCTGACATACTTTTGAGAAAAAAAACTTTCTAAATTTATTATCAGTTTTACATAATTATAAAGAAAATATTATCATTTTGTTATTGACATTATCTTCCAAGTAAGAAATAATACAATTATCCAAATGTAAAGCTGAATTATATGTGGTTACAGACCTTGATAGAACATATTTTTTCTTTACAACATTAAGATACTTGAAAACTATTTAACTTGTGTGTTTTGTGTTCACTTTTGAAAAATTATCAGAGATCAGTTTTAAATATTGATGCTAAATCCTAATATCTAATGAAACACTGGTAAAAATAAATGTTCCTTACATTGATTAATTACTGATTATTTTCTTATTTAATATTAAGTACTGATTTTAAAACTGTTTTCCTAAATTTATAAGACAGAAAAGGCTAAGTATGCTTCATTTTCTATATGCAATATGTCCAATTTCAGTCAAAATTTGGCACTGTTAATATTACGGTTTTTTTTTGTTTGTTTGTTTGTTTTGTGGTACGCGGGCCTCTCACTGTTGTGGCCTCTCCCGTTGCGGAGCACAGGCTCCGGACCCGCAGGCTCAGCGGACATGGCTCACAGGCCTAGTCACTCTGCAGCATGTGGGATCTTCCCTGACCAGGGCACGAACCCGTGTCCCCTGCATTGGCAGGTGGACTCTCAACCACTGCACTACCAGGGAAACCCATTATTACGTTTTTTATGTGTCATATAAATTTTTAAATAGTTAGAGATTCTCCATTACTGTTTCACTATCTTACTGAAAACACAGTGGTATGTGTGAAGATAAAATACTTGAGGTGCCACCAACAAATAACAGCTAGATTCTTTTCTATAGCTATAAAGAAACCTATTTCCAGTTTGTAATATAAGAAATGGAATTACAATTGTAATGTGGAACTTTTCAATTCATTATCCTACCATTCTTCACAGTATCCTCTGCCAAAGAATGAATAACTGAGATTTCACATTTTCCTGAATGTTATCAAATAGTTTATTATATGGTACTATAAACACTCAAATATCACTTATTGTGTTTTTAATTTAAATATAGTTGATTTACAATATCATATTAGTTTCACATGTTCAGTAGAGTGATTCAGTATTTTTGCAGATTATACTCTATTATGTTAGTAAAAGATAATGCCTCTAATTCCCTGTGCTATATAGTATATACTTGTTGCTTATCTATTTTATACAAGTATTTTGTATCTCTCTTAACCCTATACCCCTAATTTGTCCCTCCCCCCTTTCTTCTCCCCTATGGTAACCACAAGTTTGTTTTCTATATTCTGTGAGTCTGTTTCTGTTTTGCATATACATTCATTTTAATTATTTTTAGATTCCACATGTAAGTGATACCATACAGTACTTGTCCTTCTCTGTCTGACTTATTTCACTAAGCGTAATATTCTCTAGGTCCATCCACATTGCTGCAAGTGGCAGGATTTCCTTCTTTTTCATGGCTGAGTAATATTCCCTTGTATATGTATACCACTTTTCTTAACTCAATGTCTGCTGATGAGTACTTGGATTGTTTTCATGTCTTGGCTATTGTAAATTGTGTTGCTATGAACATTGGAGTGAAGATATCTTTTCAAATTAGACTTTTCATTTTTTCTGGATAAATACCCAGAAGCGGAATTGCTGGAACACATGGTAGTTCTATTTTTAGTTTTTTGAGGACCTCCATACTGTTTGCTGTAGTGGCTGCACCAATTTTCATTCCTACCAACAGTGTATGAGAGTTCCCTTTTCTCTACATCTTCTCCAACATTTGTTATTTGTAGACTTTTTGATGATAGCCATTCTGACAGGTGTGAGGTGATATGTCATTGCTGTTTTGATTTGCATTTCTCTAATAATTAGTGAGGTTGAGCACATTTTCATGTGCCTATTGGCCATCTGTATGTCTTCTCTGGAGAAATGTCTATTTAAGTCTTCCGACCATTTTTAGTTTTTTTTTTTTTTTTTTTTTACTATTCAGTTATATGAGCTGTTTATATATTTTGGATGTTAACCCCTTGTAAGTCATATCATTTGCAAATATTTTCTCTCATTCTGTTGGTTGTCTTTTCATGTTGTTGATGGTTTCCTTTGCTGTGCAAAATCTTTTAAGTTTAATTAGGTCCCAGTTTTTTTATCTTTGCTTTTATTTCTTTTAACTTATGAGTTTGATCCAAAAACAATGTTGCTATGATTTATGTGAAAGTGTGTTCTATGTTCCCTTCTAAGAGTTTTATGATTTCCAATCTCACATTTAGTCTTGAGCAAATATCACTTACTGCTAAGTTTTCTTTGCATTATATAGGGTTGAAAAATATTTTAATCTCATTGGGAGCTGTTGAGTTTTGCATTTCTTTATTAAACATCTATAGAAAAAAAACTATTCCATCTTCAAATATTTTGGTCCCAGTCAAATACATACACTATTTCTTTGTGTAGGTAGAAAGAAAAGGCATACTTTTGAAAATAAAATTCCTATCTCTAAAGTAAGTTTTCTTTTATTTCAAAATCATCTTATTAGCAATCATAAAACACTCACCAAAAGAAGCTGGGTCAGTCAGTGGACAACTGGAAATCTGATTCACAAAACACAAGAAAAATAGGTAGAGAGGTAATAAAATGTATTGTCCAGTTCATAACTAATTGTACAAAGGAATATGAGATAATTTAAATCAAGACCCCATAACTAAAATTAACTTAAGCAAAACTCTTTTGTAAAAGGTAAATCCTAGCTGATACAGAATATCCCTTGTCTTAAAAGAACTATGTTTTTTTCATTGTAAGGGATAACATGAGCATGACATGAACAAGATACCAGAATACGAAATAGAAGCTTTTGTTCTGCCCCCATAGAAAAACCTATTTAACAATGATATATGGGCCAAATTATATTTATGAGAGATCCAGAAACCAGTTAAGAAATCACAGTGAGCCAGATGACTGCAAATTCATAACAGACACGTTTTAATGAGTAAGAAGAAATACTTTATTTTTACTCAGCCCCTCCATCAAGTCAAAACAGTTTGGCAGTAGGAGAAATTGCTTAGACCCATGAATTTTCTGTCAGAATGAAAGAGTGGGGCATGATTTAAATGGCCCAGATTTTCAGTGTGTTGCTTGAGTAGTTAATTATTGTCAGGTCTTACATGAAGCACTGATGGAACTGGCATACTTCAGATGCCAGAAGTCAATTAAGAACAAAGGAGAATTTTTGGATTGGGTTGTTCGTTTTTTTGTTATTGAGCTGCATGAGCTGCTTGTAAATTTTGGAGATTAATCTTTTGTCAGTTGCTTCATTTGCAAATATTTTCTCTGATTCTGAGGGTTGCCTTTTGGTCTTGTTTATGGTTTCCTTTGCTGTGCAAAAGCTTTGAAGTTTCATTAGGTCCCATTTGTTTATTTTTGTTTTTATTTCCATTTCTCTAGGAGGTGGGTCAGAAAGGATCTTGCTGTGATTTATGTCATAGAGCATTCTGCCTATGTTTTCCCCTAAGAGTTTGATAGTTTCTGGCCTTACATTTAGGTCTTTAATCCATTTTGAGCTTATTTTTGTGTATGGTGTTAGGGAGTGATCTAATCTCATACGTTTACATGTACCTGTCCAGTTTTCCCAGCACCACTTATTGAAGAGGCTGTCCTTTCTCCACTGTACATTCCTGCCACCTTTATCAAAGATAAGGTGTCCATATGTGCATGGAATGCTCAACATCATTAATCATTAGAGAAATGCAAATCAAAACTACAATGAGATATCCTCTCACACCAATCAGAATGGCCATCATCAAAAAATCTAGAAACAATAAATGCTGGAGAGAGTGTGGAGCAAAGGGAACACTCTTGCATTGCTGGTGGGAATGTGAATTGGTTCAACCACTATGGAGAACAGTATGGAGGTTCCTTAAAAACTACAAATAGAACTACCATATGACCCAGCAATCCCACTACTGGGCATATACCCTGAGAAAACCAAAATTCAAAAAGAGTCATGTACCAAAGCGTTCACTGCAACTCTATTTACAATAGCCCGGAGATGGAAACAACCTAAGAGCCCATCATTGGATGAATGGATAAAGAAGATGTGGCACATATATACAATGGGATATTACTCAGCCATAAAAAGAAACGAAATTGAGCTATTTGTAATGAGGTGGATAGACCTAAAGTCTGTCATACAGAGTGAAGTAAGTCAGAAAGAAAAAGACAAATACTGTATGTTAACACATATATATGGAATTTAAGAAAAAAAAATGTCATGAAGAACCTAGGGGTAAGACAGGAGTAAAGACACAGACCTACTAGAGAATGGACTTGAGGATATGGGGAGGGGGAAGGGTAAGCTGTGACAAAGTGAGAGAGTGGCATGGACATATATACACTACCAAACGTAAAATAGATAGCTAGTGGGAAGCAGCTGCATAGCACAGGGAGATCAGCTCGGTGCTTTGTGACCACCTAGCTGGGTGGGATAGGGAGGGTGGGAGGGAGGGAGACACAAGAGGGAAGAGATATGGGAACATATGTATATGTATAACTGATTCACTTTGTTATAAAGCAGAAACTAACACACCATTGTAAAGCAATTATACCCCAATAAAGATGTTAAAAATAAGATATAGTGCAGGAAAAAACACTGTATTGTTAAAGGAAGTCATAACCCTTTCATGTAGTCAAAACTGAGGAAAGGACAATGAGTACCTTCTCTGTATTAGGGTCAATCTATTGAGTCTTACAATGCTACAGTAGAGAAGTTTGTCCTGAAGCCTCCAAGCCAGAAAATACATTAAACAAACTTATAATTCAGGATTTCCATAACCCCTCTTGAAAACTAATCCATGGTTAGGACATAATCCTAGTATATTCTATATTCAATTTATTCAAAACAGTTTTACTGAGTGCTACAGGCATGAATGGCTTACTACTTATTTCATTCTTAGTAATAATGCATAATCATTAAGGGTAAAATCTTTGCAGTAAGATGGACCTAAAACTAATCTAGACCTTTCATCCTAACCCTTCTAATGTACCACCTCTGTGACTCAGGGACAGTTATAAGAGAACATTGTTTTGCCAATAAGATTGGGACTGAGAGTTGGTCAGTTAAATTAAAAAAAAAAAAAAAAAAAAACTATGATCAAAGCAGGAGATATATATATATATTTTTTGTTTGTTTTGTTTTGTTTTGTTTTGTTTTTGCGGTGTTCGGGCCTCTCACTGTTGTGGCCTCTCCCGTTGCGGAGCACAGGCTCCAGACGCGCAGGCTCAGCGGCCATGGCTCACGAACCCTGCCGCTCTGCGGCATGTGGGATCTTCCCAGACCGGGGCACGAACCCGCGTTCCAGGCATCGGCAGGCAGACTCTCAAACACTGCACCACCAGGGAAGCCCAGGAAATATATTTTGAAATTATATTTTAAATGTTTTCTTCCATCTTATTTTAAATAAATAAATGTAAATTCCGTTTTCATTCTTTATCATAAAAAAAAACAAATATCTGTTAGGGAAATGCTAAGAGAATATTTCTCTGCATTTAGTTATGCTGCAATTTATTCCTTACCACTATATTGAAGTTCTTCTATAGTGCTTAAGAAATCCCTATTTACCTGTGTCATATTTAAGTTTGAGTTAACCTGTAATAGAAAGAAGAGATTAATGGTTTCTGAATAACAACTGAGCATTAAGGAGACTCTCATAAGCAATTATATGTCTGAGATTATTTGCTTCATAGGGTGGTTCTGAGTAATAATTCAAGCTTAAAAATTCAGTTAAACAATAAATAAGTATTGAATCACTACTATGTGACTAGAGGGAAATGTAGTATTGAGAATACAAAACTAGAAAAAAGAAATTATATGCCCAGTCTTAGTTTGATTACATATAACCTTAGGTAAGTAACTTTAGTGACTTGAGATCTATTTTATGAATCTGTGAATTGATATAAAAACAGATGTTTGACCTGTCTCATAGGAAAAAAGTAGTAAAATTTGTTGTGTATGTGCTTTCTGAATTGTAATATATGAGGAATAATTTTTATGAAGTATCCACATTTTAAGAAAAACATAAGAATTAAAGGATAGTCACAACAAAATTTAGAATGATCTCGTGGAATCAGGAATAAAAACAGATGTTTGACCTGTCTCATAGGAAAAAAGTAGTAAAATTTGTTGTGTATGTGCTTTCTGAATTGTAATATATGAGGAATAATTTTTATGAAGTATCCACATTTTAAGAAAAACATTAGAATTAAAGGATAGTCACAACAAAATTTAGAATGATCTCGTGGAATCAGGTGACCTATCACAAATTGTCTTATAGCAGTTATAAGAAGTTTGGGCTGCTATAACAAAATACCATATACTGGGTGGCTTAAACAGCAAACATTTATTTCTCACCATTCTAGAGGCTAGAAATCCAAGATTGGGGTGTCAGCATTGTCATGTTCTAGGTGAAGGTCCTCTTCTTGGTTACAGAAAGCCATCTTCTTGCCATATCCTCGCATGGCAGAAAGCAGAGCATGGGAATGCTATTTCTCTCATGTTTCTTTTTATAAGCACACTAAATCTTTCATGAAGACTCCACACTTAGGACCTAATTACTTCCCAAAGTCCCCATCTCCAAATACCATCCCATTAGGGATTAAAGTTTCGACATATGGATTTTGGGGGAATGCACAAGTGATATATTTTGGGTTAAGAATGTGAGAAGGTAAATGTGGAGCATGTTGCTCTTTAGCCAGTGAAATGTGGGGTCATAATGGAATTAATTACGAATAAAATGAAGAGCTCATAAATAAGCTTTTATATATATGGGTAAATGATTTTGACAAGGATGCCAAGACCATTCAATGGGGAAAGAACAGTCTCTTCAACAAATGATGATGTGAAAACTGGATATCCAAAGGCAAAAGAATAAAGTTGGATCCTTACCTTACACCATATACAAAAATTATGTCAAAATAAATTAAAGACCTAAATGTAAGAGCTAAAACTGTAAAACTCTTACAAAAAATAGGGGAAAAGTTTCACGACATTGGACTTGGCAATGCTTTCTTGGACATGACTCCAAAAGCAATGGCAGAAAAATAAAAATAGACAAATTAGATTGAATAAAAATTTTGTGCATCAAAAGATACAATCAACAGAGTGAAAGTAAACCTATGAAATGAGAGAAAATATTTGCAAATGATATATATGGTAGGGGGATAATATTCAGAATATATACAGAACTCTAACAACAATAACAAAAAAAAAAACAAACAAATAACCCAGTAAAAAATGGGTAAGGGACTTGGATAGACATTTTTCTATAGAATATATACAAATAGCTGCCTATCATATAAAAAGAAGCTCAATGGTACTAATCATTATGCAAATCAAAGCCACAATGAGATATCACCTCACATGTATTTGGATGGTTACCATAAAAAAATAAAAAAAAGAAGCACACAGAAAATAACAAGTATTGGCGAGGATGTTGATAAATTCTAATTGTTGTGCACAAATGGTGGGAATGTAAAATGATGTATCCAGTATGGAAAACAGTATGGTGGTTTCTCAAAAAATTTAAAAAATACAATTCCCGTATGATTCAGCAATTCCAAATCTGGGTATATATAAGAAAAATTGAAAGTAAGGTCTTGAAGAGATATTTGCACACTCATGTTCATGGCAGCATTATTCACAAGCCAAAAGTTGGAAGCAACCCAAGTATCCATTAGTGGATGAATGAATGAACAAAACGTGGTATATACATAAAATGGAATATCGTTCAGGTTTAAAAAGAAAGGAAATTATGACACGTTACAGCATGGATGAAACTTGAGGACATTATGCTAAATGAAATAAGTCAGGCACAAAAGAAAAATACTGCATGACCCTACTTTTAAGAGATATATAGAGTAGTCAAATTCATAGAAACAGAATAGAAAGGTGGCTGTTAGGGGTTGGGAGGAGTAGGAAATTGGGAGTTTTTGTATAATATGTATAGTTTCAGTTTTGCAAGATGAAAAATTTTGAAGATTAGCTGCACAGTGATGTGAATACTTAAAACTACTAAGCTGTATAATTAAAAATCGTTAAGGTGGTAAATTTTATGTTACATGTATTTTACCACAATTAAAAGAACTAATTATTAATTAGTACAGAGAAGGTAGAGAGGCATAACAGAGGTTACTGATGTTCATTCAACTTGGAGACGTTTGGAGAGTTTTCCTAGTATACCACTATTTTTTTTAATCAATAGTCCAATTTATATGGTTGATTTCTTTTGGAAAGTGTGATCCAAGCAAACATGCATCAAAGGCTTGGGGCTCAGGCTGATTCCAGCAGTATAAGTTTAATTTGGCCTAGGGTAAAAGGTTTTGAGGGATCATGATTTGATAGATTTAGCATGTAATAGTTGTCTGAAGTAATTTAAGTACTTTATCATACCAGTGGGCTGGATAAAAAGGTACCTTACAAACTCTGAAATAATGAAATAGTTTATTGTTCTGGGAATGGGGGTATAATAAACCTCAAGTGATATTATTAAATAAAATAGCATGATTGTTTCAAATGAAGAGTATAAAAATATGGCTGCATTAGTCAAGCATATTATTTAAAAATTAAATTTAAGGTTTATTCTGAATATATTTTATGTAAATTTAGCTAGATGCTCAAATTAGGGGTCTTTCTGTTCTTTCTGAGACAAAGTAAGGGGTCTGAAAATTCCTTCCAGATGACATGTTTATACTCCTTTGAAGAAGAGTTAATCTGGCAAAATAAGGGCAAATTTGGACTCATGAAGAATCCTCAATTTCAAAATTAGATGATATCTTCTCACTTTCTTTTTCTTCAACTACCCAATTATTTTTTGGTTTTACATCTTTATTGGAGTGTAATTGGTTTACAATGGCTTGTTAGTTTCTGCTTTATAACAAAGTGAATCAGTTATACACATACATATGTTCCCATATCTCTTCCCTCTTGTGTCTCCCTCCCTCCCATACTCCCTATCCCACCCCTCCAGGCAGTCACAAAGCACCGAGCTGATCTCCCTGTGCTATGCAGCTGCTTCCCACTAGCTATCTATTTTACGTTTGGTAGTGTATATATGTCCATGCCACTCTCTCACTTTGTCACAGCTTACCCTTCCCCCTCCCCATATCCTCAAGTCCATTCTCTAGTAGGTCTGTGTCTTTATTCCTGTCTTACCCCTAGGTTCTTCATGACATTTTTTTTTTCTTAAATTCCATATATATGTGTTAACATACAGTATTTGTCTTTTTCTTTCTGACTTACTTCACTCTGTATGACAGACTTTAGGTCTATCCACCTCATTACAAATAGCTCAATTTCGTTTCTTTTTATGGCTGAGTAATATCCCATTGTATATATGTGCCACATCTTCTTTATCCATTCATCCAATGATGGGCTCTTAGGTTGTTTCCATCTCCGGGCTATTGTAAATAGAGTTGCAGTGAACGCTTTGGTACATGACTCTTTTTGAATTATGGTTTTCTCAGGGTATATGCCCAGTAGTGGGATTGCTGGATCATATGGTAGTTCTATTTGTAGTTTTTAAGGAACCTCCATACTGTTATCCATAGTGGCTGTACCAATTCACATTCCCACCAGCAGTGCAACAGTGCTCCCTTTTCTCCACACCCTCTCCAGCATTTATTGTTTCTAGATTTTTTTTTCATTTTAACATCTTTATTGGAGTATAATTGCTTTACAATGGTATGTTAGCTTCAGCTTTACAACAAAGTGAATCAGTTATACATATACATATGTTCCCATATCTCTTCCCTCTTGAGTCTCCCTCCCTCCCATTCTCCCTATCCCACCCCTCCAGGCAGTCACAAAGCACCGAGCTGATCTCCCTGTGCTATGCGGCTGCTTCCCACTAGCTATCTACCTTACGTTTGGTAGTGTATATATGTCCATGCCTCTCTCTCGCTTTGTCACAGTTTACCCTTCCCCCTCCCCAAGGCCTCAAGTCCATTCTCTAGTAAGTCTGTGTCTTTATTCCTGTTTCACCCCTAGGTTTTTCATGACATTTTCTTTTCTTAAATTCCATATATATGTGTTAGCATACGGTATTTGTCTCTCTCTTTCTGACTTACTTCACTCTGTATGACAGACTCTAGGTCTATCCACCTCATTACAAATAGCTCAATTTCATTTCTTTTTATGGCTGAGTAATATTCCATTGTATATATTTGCCACATCTTCTTTATCCATTCATCCGATGATGGACACTTAGGTTGTTTCCATCTCTGGGCTATTGTAAATAGAGCTGCAATGAACATTTTGGTACATGACTCTTTTTGAATTATGGTTTTCTCAGGGTATATGCCCAGTAGTGGGATTGCTGGGTCATATGGTAGTTCTATTTGTAGTTTTTTAAGGAACCTCCATACTGTTCTCCATAGTGGCTCAAACAATTCACATTCCCACCAGCAGTGCAAGAGTGTTCCCTTTTCTCCACACCCTCTCCAGCATTTATTGTTTCTAGATATTTTGATGATGGCCATTCTGACTGGTGTGAGATGATATCTCATTGTAGTTTTGATTTGCATTTCTCTAATGATTAATTATGTTGAGCATTCTTTCATGTGTTTGTTGGAAGTCTGTATATCTTCTTTGGAGAAATGTCTATATAGGTCTTTGGCCCATTTTTGGATTGGGTTGTTTGTTTTTTTGTTATTGAGCTGCGTTAGCTGCTTAAAATTTTGGAGAATAATCCTTTGTCAGTTGTTTCATGTGCAAATATTTTCTCCCATTCTGAGGGTTGTCTTTTGGTCTTGTTTATGGTTTCCTTTGCTGTGCAAAAGCTTTGAAGTTTCATTAGGTCCCATTTGTTTATTTTTGTTTTTATTTCCATTTCTCTAGGAAGTGGGTCAAAAAGGATCTTGCTGTGATTTATGTCATAGAGTGTTCTGTCTATGTTTTCCTCTAAGAGTTTGATAGTTTCTGGCCTTATCTTTAGGTCTTTAATCCATTTTCAGCTAATTTTTGTGTATGGGGTTAGGGAGTGATCTAATATCATACTTTTACATGCACCTATCCAGTTTTCACAGCACCACTTACTGAAGAGTCTGTCCTTTCTCCACTGTACATTCCTGTCTCCTTTATCAAGGATAAGGTGACCATATGTGCATGGGTTTATCTCTGGGCTTTCTATCCTGTTACATTGGTCTATCTTTCTGTTTTTGTGCCAGTACCATACTGTCTTGATTACTGTCGCTTTGTAGTATAGTCTGAAGTCAGGGAGCCTGATTCCTCCAGCTCTGTTTTTCATTCTCAAGATTGCTTTGGCTATTCGGGGTCTTTTGTGTTTCCATACAAATTGTGACATTTTTTGTTCTACTTCTGTGAAAAATGCCAGTGGTAGTTTGATAGGGATTGCACTGAATCTGTAGATTGCTTTGGATAGTAGAGTCAGTTTCACAATGTTGATTCTTCCAGTCCAAGAACATAGTATATCTCTCCATCTATTTGTATTTTCCTTCATTTCTTTCATCAGTGTCATAATTTTCTGCATACAGGTCTTTTGTCTCCTTAGGTAGGTTTATTCCTAGTTATTTTTTTCTTTTTGTTGCAATGGTAAATGGGAGTGTTTTCTTGATTTCACTTTCAGATTTTTCATCATTAGTGTATAGGAATGCCAGAGATTTCTGTGCATTAATTTTGTATCCTGCTACTTTACCATTTCATTGATTAGCCCTAGTAGTTTTCTGGTAGCATCTTTAGGATTCTCTATGTATAGTATCATGTCATCTGCAAACAGTGACAGCTTTAGTTCTTCTTTTCTGGTTTGGATTCCTTTTATTTCTTTCTCAAACTCTTCCAAAATATAGCAGAGGGAGGAACACTCCCAGACTCTTTCTACAAGGCCACCATCACCCTGATACCAAAACCAGACAGGGATGTCACAAAGAAAGAAAACTACAGGCCAATATCACTGATGAACATAGATGCAAAAATCCTCAACAAAATACTAGCAAACAGAATTCAACAGCACATTAAAAGGATCATACACCATGATCAAGTGGGGTTTATTCCAGGAATGCAAGGATTCTTCAATATACACAAATTAATCAACATGATACATATTAACAAATTGAAGGATAAAAACTGTATGACCATCTCAATAGATGAAGAGAAAGCTTTTGACAAAATTCACCACCCACTTATGATAAAAACCCTGTAGAAAGTAGACATAGAGGGAGCTTTCCTCAACATAATAAAAGCCAAATATGACAAACCCATAGCCAACATCATCCTCAATGGTGAAAAACTGAAAGCATTTCCACTAAGATCAGGAACAAGACAAGGTAGCCCACCCTCACCACTCTTATTCAACATAGTTTTGTAAGTTTTAGTGACAGCAATCAGAGAAGAAAAGGAAATAAATGGTACCCAATTATTTTCTCTTGGGAATATATACTGATAGGAAAATGAACAGCAATATATAGAAATGTTAGTCTGATAAATTTTATATACTCTTCACAGAGAAAAAATTAATGGTTTGTCTGATATTTGACACATTAAATAATTTGAAGAAAAGTAATTAGAATTCTATGACCAATAATATATTAATATTTGTCTATGGAAATATTCTGGAGAATGCCAATTTCATTAATATTAAAATGGTTTATATAACAAGCTTCTCTTTCTTAAACCTCTGTAGATGTGATAGCCCAGAGCATCAGATTCTGGTTGAAAATCTTTAAGAAAACTAAAGCTTCTGCATCTATATCTATGAAGTCTGTATTTATATTTAATGTGGTTCATTTAATATAATAATTTATTGGCTTGTGCATCTGGCCTTTTAGAACTATCGATGATGCCAACCATTGCCTTATTTCTAAAAACAAATCTCTGCTAAGAAAAAGATTCTGAAGGGTGAAACTGAGCAAACTCTCCCAGCAAAATTTCAGTCATGTTTACATTGCCTTCTCTTGTTTTGCTTGGCATCAAGAAGATTAATTATATTCTGCTTAGTCAAATTATTCTTCAATTGTTGGCTTGATTTTCATTCCAGATTCTGAGCTTGTCACAGATCATACTTATTAATTCACTTCTATGTAATTCAGAGATGCTTTTAAGGAATAAGAAATACATTTTGGCAAACTTGTTCTTGGATATCTTTGTAATATTAATCTTTATTTTGAGAAATAATATTTTTGTTTTGCATTTTCTTATCAATTAATAAATAAGGAATGAAAATGCCAGTGAAGAACACAGTTTTAATAAATTACATACAGCATTAATAATTTTGTTAGCAGTTTTCATGAGTAAAATAACTCATTTTCTCTTTCCTTTCTAGAAAGATATCTATTTTTCATCACATGATGGTTCTGAAATAATGGTTAATGTTTCCAGTCATTAAGTAAGTTTGCAATATTATAACTATAGATGTTGTCACCTCCTAATATTTTCACTGTGGTGACATTGACCATATATTTTCCTCACCTACAATGTGAGGTATGTTCAGGTGCATGTTTCCAGTTCCCAGCAGTTCCCTCAATAATTGATCATTTTGTTAAAAATGTAATCTATGAGGACTTATGAGAGTACTCTATCAAATTAATTGATGAAAGTCTAGCTTTTCTTCATAACTGAAGGTTTCAAAATATTTAATGTAAAAATTAGAAGTCAGTATTCTCTCTGGCTACTTATGTGAATTTATATATGCACATATCAGTTTTATAAGTAACTTGGAAATAGTGGGTTTTGTTTGTTTGTTTGTTTGTTTGTTTGTTAGAAATTCTACCAATACTTGGCAGAACTTAATCATGTTTGTATCATGAAAATATTAACTGCATGGTGCTTCTCCCAAACCGATTTGACTAAAACAATTAAATTCTCTAACTGTCTAAAGCCTTAGTAATGATAAATGAGCGGTGATCCTGCCATTAGTGGGTTTTATTTTGGGTTCTTTTATGCTAAATTTAGTCCATTTATTTCCCTATTCATGTCAGCCCATTCTAATCTGGTTGAGAAATATGCATATGTTTAACTGATTTAAGTTCACTTATTGAGTTAACTCAGTTAACTGAATCCAAGATCATAGCCTTGGTCCCATGTGGGTCTATTAGTTTCACTCTCATTCCCTGTTGAAAACTGCATCCTGAACTATGGTCAGCTGTTTCACCCTGTAGTGATTCCCAAATAAAGGGTAAAATATGACTGTATTTAACTGGTAAGTTTTCAATCTCATAACTATGAATATTGTTGTAAGCCATTGGTCACAAAGGGAAATAACAACTGTGAATAAATCAGTGTAAAATTAATGTTATTGAGGGTGCTTTGTTAGAATGCCTTCGTGTAAAGGAGAGGATAACATTTATATGTTTCATGAACATGGATGAAAAGAAACAGACTATTTTACCTATAGTATTTGGATCCTAACAGCAAATGTGCTCACAAGAAATATTATTTTGCCCAATTTAAGAGTTATAGTTTTAGTCAATATTCTGCTTGGATGTGTTTACTATTCAATGACTGGTCAATACAGTTAATAAAATATGTTTCATCTAAAGTAGTGGCTTAGGTATTATGTGAATCTCGCATTATTATGCAGGATTTGGGAATAAGTTTGAAATTCTTCTCTGTCTCATGTGACAGTCAATTATTCATAAGTTCAGAGAGGGTGCCATTTCGCTTCTTTGATAGAAGTCTGAGAAACAAAATGGATTTGTGTTCGCTGAAATTTTGATGGTTGTGTACTATTACAGAGGACAGTTTATTCCCCCCTGCTTGATTGTGTTTATACCTAGATTGTTTTTTCCCAAAGTGGGAAAACATGACAAAGTGCATAAGTCAATGGATACTTTATCTTGGTCAGTCAGATGGTTGTTTTTTTTGTTTGTTTGTTTGTGTGTTTTTTTTGCTTTTATCTTAAAAAAAATATTTCTTGCCATCTGGTCAGTTAAACAGCTGTATATCTGTTCCTTGCATATTAGAAATCTCAGACATATTGCTGAATTTGAAAATAAATGGCTCATGATATTCATTATTCTTCTTCTCTTCAAAACAGTAAATAAGAGAGATCAAAAAGCAATTGGTGAATATTAACCTTGTTTTCCTTACCTGCTATGTGAGGAGACTCAAGAAGTTTCACTTCTTTGTCATCTGACTTTTTTTTTTTTTCATTTTTGCCTCTTGTCACTTTATCTAAAGGTAATTCTCTCCTGATGATTACCTTAAAATTGGAAAGGATCTCCATTAGGGCCAAAAATATAGAGTAAAATGTTCTAATGCTTTTCAGGAGCCCATTCCTTTCCAACATTTGAAAGACAATTTTTTGAAGTTTTATGTATACAATAACAAGATTTCCACTTGAAATTCTGGGTTGTAAATAATTTATAGTCCCTGGAGAAATAAATGGAGATGTAATAGGTGGCAGATCAAGGGAGTATTCTTCATGTCTTTTATATCCTTTAAAAGGGGAGCGGTTATAATTTCCTTCAGGCAGCTAGGACTTCCTCTCACAATAGCTTATTATCTACTTCACATTATGTTGTCAAAGAAAGAATCAGTGAGTGTCCATAGTATGGTGGATGATGGTTTTCTAATATGCAGTCTTCATTGCCAGGGTTGCCAGGAACATCAGCAATTAGCAATTAGAAATTCCTAAAGAATAATGTATTTCAGTTTTTACAAATAGCACTGACATTAAAAAGCCTGGATAACCATTTTTTTAAATTGTTATTGACTGGGTATTTAAATAGCTTCTTTGAAAACTATTTGGAATTTCATGTTACGTCAAATGTGATTGTTCTTTTGAAACTCAATTTTCATTCTAAACATATCCTCATTATCTCTACCAGTATCATTCTAGAGGAGAGGAAGAAGAGTAAGCACAAGTTTTAGAGGTACATCACTGAATAGGAGGGATATTCTTTTATTGATATAAAAGATTGATATGGTCATTTCATTGAATTCAGAATTTAAATTTTTACCTATTTCCCTATTCTTTATCTCCCTGACCCAATTTATAAGTACATGGGGGAAATGAAAGGACACTAGATTTTTGGATAACTAAATATAACTCAAAACATTTCCTCCTTTATTTTCCTTTAGTTACAGTCTTAGTGTAAGTAATTCTGATAAACTTGATTACTCTTCATTTTTCTCCACTTTCCAGCAGGTGATTACACAGTTCCTTCTGGCGTGAAATACAGTCGTTCCAAGTCAGAAAGTTGTGTAACTTCTTGGAAGGCTAGTAGTGTGGAATGGGTAAATAAAGATGAAACCGACCAAGATCAAAGATTATGAAGGTCAAACCTGGTGATCTGTTGACATCTCAACAACTACCAGTTATTGGATTAATTAATTATTCATTCAATAATTATTTACCCAGTCTGTTATATATGAGTACTTTGCTAAGCATTGGGTGCATAATAGTGATGCAGTTATAATAATCTGCAAGATTGATTTGTAAAATGAGCTAAACATAATAATCAGTAAGTTTAATTTTACATATGTTATATATTATTTTAAAAATTAAATTCTGAATACAATTTTATTTTATACAAAATAGAAAGATATCAGAAATAAACACATCTTGCTTAGTAACCAAGATAAGAATATTGTATCTACCATCACTGAGACATTCTTGGTCTTGTAAATCCATTTTTTAATCTTTACAGTTGAAACATATATGATCAAAAAGTGGCAACTCAGAAAAGATAACCAAAATGGCAAAAAGTTTGTAAAATAAAGCCCAAGAGAAAATGCTGGCAGACTTTAGCACACTCTGAAGGAAAGATCATCACATTTGTGAGAATATTACAGTAATAAATTATTCTCATTAGTTTGTGACACCAAAAGGAACATTGAAGAAAATGCCAGTTTTACAGGGAAATTTAGAAATTCTAAAAACAATCAAGGCACTGAAAAAAAAAACTATTGTCAAGAGAATCCATACATAACTGGAGATAGCTAAGTTAATTGTTCTTGGATGAAGTTCTAGAAATGGTGAATATGATTTTAGAATATTTTAAAGCAAAATTTCTCCCTCATTCTGGCCATTTTATTCTTCTGTATTATATTGCAATATCCACCTTAAACATTTCTATTTAAACATCAATCAAACAAATTCATCATCAGTATCACAATCGTTAAAAACAAAAACAAAATTGGGTGACAAGAAACTTTATCCAGTTTCTTTACTCTATTGTCATAGGACACTTTATATTTTGTCCAGCTCCATTTTTCCATCACTAAGCAGATTACATTGTATCTATAGAGACACAACAAAGATGCGTATCCAAAACTCAGCATTCGTAAAGCTATGGTTCTATGTATATCTTTAAAGGATGGTAGAGAAGCTATAAATTTGTTAATTATGAAAACTGAAAATTATCTAGAGTGAAATATACACTTTAAGTGCCTTCCATATTAAGGAAGCAGAAAAGGGATACCTTCTTATTAAGGATGACATGAAAATCCTGTATAAAATAGTGTGCCAAAGCATCTTAATCACCTCACTTACTTTATCCACTCTAGTCTGTATCTCTTCCTTTCTTCCCCCAGTGCTTTATATTTACATTCTTCTAATACATAAGAAACCCCCATATTACATTTTAAACATACTGCATTTATGTCACTAAAGATAATGGGGATGGTTCCTTTTAATGGATTATGCCTTAGTAATTTAAACAGATTTCACTTATTTAAGTGTAATGCTTCATTGTGTACAATGGAAAAAAGGTCATGTATTAACTATATTACTCTAATAAAATACTCTGTGAGTTGTTTTTCTTTAAATAAACCTAAGTCCTACAACAGTATCTATTAAAGTCAATTTCTGTGTAAGATATCATATCATGCAGCTTTATGTGAACAGTTTACAACATAGAGTATATATCAGTATTAGTTGGTTCTATACAATGCCACTGCAATTCTCTAACGTAAATATTTGTACTGATACTTAAAGCTGTGTGATTTTTTTCATTTATTCTTTAGTTGATGTCTAAACCTCTTCTTTTGAAGAAAAAAATTGCCTTTATTATGCCAAAGCTTGAATGGCTTGATCGAGATATAAAGTTTTAGCAAATTCTCACAGAAGTGCAAGGTAATAGAAATGATTCAAAAGTATGGAGGCTGTGTAAAGTTTAAGAATTTGGATACAATGGGCAGGATTAGCTTTATGGCAAATATGCCTTTTCTTTCTATGTACTTGGGTATAGAATACTGGTCACTGAGAAAATCTTCTGTATCTGTAGAATACTTCTATCCAGGTACTTACTGTATCTTTCAGAATATGACATCCTTTATTTTTATATGATGAATTGTTTTTCATCTCATATGCTCATAGTTCCATTTTGAAATGTTCCCCTTTCTGAAGGGAGGTGATGAGGAAAAGATTTGATTGGATAAAAAAGGTTGATGAACAGCCAAGTGAAAATATCACCTGCCATCATGAAAATTTACCTTTCACTTACAAGGCAATCACAGAAAATAATTACAAAATCAAAAACTTGCTCTTATCATGTAGTGCATCTTGTGGCCCACTCTAGTTGTCAAAGTGTTTTCTGAGTTCCCATGTATGACTTCTGTATGATATGGGGATATATAGGAAAATGTAAATGTCTTCTATCCTCAAAAGACTTCTAAGGCCAAGAAGAAGGATATTCATATAATGGTAAAATGTTACAAATGTACATTTTTAGGTGATCTTTGAGTGGAAAGACTATGTCTGAAATTTAAAAAAAAATAGTTATTGAGCACATAATATATGCAAGGATTGTACTGATTTCTCGGGTTTATCTGGATGATTAATAAACTACTCTGTAGCATAAAGTCCATTGGGAGAAATAATGGATATGTGCAAATAATTCCAATCCAGTGCAAAATATGAATGACATAAAAGTGATATGGACAAAGTCCCAAGAATCTGAGAAATGACTGGTGTATATTTGGAAGAAAAATCATGCCAGGAATAATGACTTACTTTAAGGCAATGGATATAATGTGGCAAATAGCAGGTCATTTGATACTTTTGGTAGAGGAGTGATTTAAACAAAAGCTCAATGGTGGGGAAGAGGAACAGGTCCAACTTCAGTCTAATGAAGATGAGAAGCAAACTTGAGTTGGATGGTGTGTGTGTGAGTGTTTCCTTTGGTGTATTACTTAATGATTCTGTTTGCAATACTCAAATTAGCAGCTTCCAAGTTAAATCATTTGGCATTGTATTTAACATATAGTTTTCATAGCAGTGGTTAATATTGACTTAAATATAAATTATTGCATAATAAATGTTCTTACATGGGAATCATCAGTGTTCTATTTCCTCATATTTTATTAGAGAGGCAGAGGAACAATCGAAAGAACATTGAACTAGAAGTCAAGAGAACTGGATCAGAGTTAAAGCCTTTCTTCTTTTTTTTCCCTCCCAGGGGTGACAGTGCACTTTATTAACAAAGAAAACAGTACCACACAGGCAAAATTGTACTTCAGTGAAAGCACATACACACATGTGTACTCCCATGTGTAGCACTGCGAGTTTCATACAGAAGAGTAGGCACCAAGTTCACAAACTAAATGTAGTTCACAATCCTTCGATTTTTTTTTCAGGCTAGTATAAGTCTTTATTTAACAGTTGTGACAAAAACCTTGCTTTCTGACATTGGCTAAGTCACATTATCTTATTGATCCACAATTTCTGCCTCTTTATCTCCCCAAAATTTGAACAAAACATTATATAATAAATAAAAATACATTGAAAACTCTAAAACAAAGTACACATATTCATATAAAATTTATGTTATACTCTACAACTTATAAGAACAATTACAGCAACTAAATTGAGTTAAATCTCATTAAAATGAACTCCAAGGAAGTGCTTAAATTATTTCATTTTCTCATAATTTTATTGAATATGAGCTACCATAACTAGGTCATTAACTAAGGCTTGTAATCTTTTCATACACTGGATTTTGTATTATTTTGCCAAATTTTCAGGTTTTGAATATACTAAAGGATCAATCAAATTTCTCTACCCATTTTTATTTCAAAATATATCATGGTTTATCATAAAACAGTTACCTGTCTGTCTTTCTGTCTCCTACACACACACACACACACACACACACACACACACACGCACATGCACACACACTTACTGAGTATGTATTCAGAATATTGCCAAAGTACTAGTGTTGCCTGTATCTGCAGAATATATTTTTCTGGACGTAGCTTTCCAATGCTTCATTTTCCCCTAAATTAATCTTCCAAAAGTTATGGTTGATAGAAAAACAAATAAACCAAAATTTGTTTTTGCAAAGTACTGCATCTAGGCCAACATGTTCATGAAGTATTTTCTAGTTGTTAATACAATTCCAAATAACAATTTCAACTATATTTTCTCATTAGTTTTTGTAGAACCCATTCTTGGTGGTCTTGAAATACTATGGCTGAGTGGAAAACTGTCAAATACTTGAGCTTTAGCATGGATAATTAATTCTTTGCAGAGTTTTTGTCCTTTAAAACTGTTTAAAATGTGGTTTCATGCTGTAATTGTACACTGTATGGTTCATGGAAATATATTTTTAATTAAATTTTATTGGAGTATAGATGATTTACAACATTGTGTTAGTTTCTGCTGTACTGATTCACAAAGTGAATCAGTTATACATATACATATATCCACTCTTTTTTAGATTCAATTCCCATTTAGGTCATTACAGAGTATTGAATAGAGTTCCCTGTGATTTACAGTAGGTCCTTCTTAGTTATCTATTTTATATACAGTAGTGTGTATATGTCAATCCCAATCTCCCAATTGGAAGCATATTTAATAGTTTTATTTTGATAAACAGTTGAAAAAGATTACCCTAAAGAGATTTTTCCTCTTCTTTTCTTGTATTCATTGTTTATTTTCAATTTCTCTCCATTTTCTTCTTTTATTACTTTCTCTTTTTCTGTCTTCTTTCTTTTTCTTTGGCACATATAAGCTTCCTTTCACCAAGACAAATCCAATCTCCTTATGAGTATTAGTTGTGAGTTGTAAACACCTAAAAACTTGTGCCAACATTCTGATACAGTTCCTACTCTAAGAACTTCAGAAGTCATTGCTTATAAGGTATCCAGTAAAATAACAGGGAGATTTTTTGCTCAGTTGAATTCAATACTAGAATATCAATGTTGAGAGGTAGTAGGGACATTGTCTAGAATGGAATAGTCATTGTCACTACAAGTAAAGATAAATTTTCCTATGAAACGAAACAGAAATGGAGAATCATTGACAAGTGCTAGAAAAGAGACTTTATACAACTAAAAGTAACACAATACCTTTGAGTGTGAGCTGAAACCAGAGAAAGGTAAAAGGATACTGATATATTATAAATGTATATTTCTAGTTTATGCACATGATGCAACATGAAGGAACCTTTTCTCTTTTGTAACTCAGACCATATTGATGAAATCTTAGGGAAATGGAATTTACTTCACTGGTAAAAATAATACTGCTAAAGTACCAATAGGAGAAATCTTTTCTAAAAATCAATGTTTAGGGCTTCCCTGGTGGCGCAGTGGCTGAGAGTCCACCTGCCGATGCAGGGGACACGGGTTCGTGCCCCGGTCTGGGAAGATCCCACGTGCCGCAGAGTGGCTAGGCCCATGAGCAATGGCCGCGGAGCCTGCGCATCCGGATCCTGTGCTCCGCAATGCGAGAGACCACAACAGTGAGAGGCCCACGTACCACACACACACAAAATAAGAAAAATAAAAATAAATGTTTAAATCTCAAAATATAACAGTTCCCAGAGATATAAAGCACATGCTTCATTACTATGCCTGGTACACCATCAAACCACACTGCTACAGATTCAGAGAAGCTTCTAATATATATCCATTGTTCAGTATTAATTCTGAGGCCTCCTAATCATTCAAGTGCCCTTCCTAGCAAAGATTTGTAGCAGAGAGGCCATGTAAAAAACATTCTACCATGTGATTAGAAAAGGCTAGAAGGAATAAGTCAATAGAACATTTTCTCTCATAGTGGTATGTGTACTGCCTTCCCGGGGGGCTCGTGACAAAGTGATGTAGGCAGAAAAAAATCGGATTACTTGTAGGAAGCTTGGGTAATTTTAAAGAGGGAAATGAGAGACAATGCGGTAAACTGCTCACTGACCAAAATCATCCTTCATATAAATTTGCAAATTCGGTACTCATAACACTTTCTTTCCATTAGATGCCCATCTAATGTTGGTGTATTAACAATAATAGGAAGATGTAGCACTTAGAAGTTGTAAGGAGGAGTGAAAATACAAAAATATTTTAAAAAATAATAAAAGAAAACCCTGAGCTTTAAGAGAAATTATGGTTAGAGAATTTGAAAAAAAATGATTAGTGTTGAAGAATTTTATTTAAAAATTTTTCCAGCAGTCCTTTTCCAAGAAAGAAATAATTTTGAATATCTTTCTCTGTTCTCTTTGTCTCTTTAATGATCTTCATTGGAAGAATCATTAAAAAAAAAAAATTCCTAAGACCTAAGGTCATATGAATTGCAAGAGGTGGGCACCATGCCCTCATATAATTCTGGAGAAGAATAAACAGTTGAGAAATTGAGTGAAGCTTTAAACAGCTGCTGTACCATGTTTCACATTTGAATTATACCAGATTTCCCCAGTATATATGTTACTCTGTGAAAATATTTCTGTATTTTGGAAGGGGCATTGGGTTGGGGTAGGGTGGGGGACTATTTAGTGAATTATTGCTCTGTATGGAATGTTTGCCTAATGACTAAAAAGGAAAGTACTTAGTTCACTTTTAATAGGCAGTAAACCACTGACAATTTGGTTGAGAAATTTATCGTGTTTTAGTTGAAAAATCTCTGTGCTTATTTTATGAAAATAATCTCCAAGAAGTTGTCTAACCATTGGCTTTAGGACTCAAATCAGTTGCATTTTCCACTTCTTAATATAGACTAAATTGTGTAATACCTTGCTATAATAATCAGCAAATTGTCTGGTGGAGATTCATTTAATTCTAAACAAAGAGTCAATCTCGTTTCCCTTTATCAGAATTAAAATAATTTGATGAATTCACATTTTAGTGACAGAGGTATAAATGTAACACAATTACAAAAGATAAGTGGTAAATGCAATTTTGACTGCCCTGAGAGTGTTCAGCTATTCTTGGAGAACAATATGAACAAAGGTGTGTTGGGAAGAAAATATGGAGGGTATCCGAGCAACAATGCACTTGAAAGCAGGAGTTGGGAAAGTAGAAGGATCATGTGAAGTGAAACATTATGAAAAAATAATGTAGAAATGACACTTTGGTGATTGTTAAAAAATACTAAAATTGTAAAGACAATTAATGATCCCAATTTAACATAGTACTCAATTCGTTTCATACTACTGTCATTAAAAACCTTCAATAAAGAGTATCATACAGAGTGAAGTGAGTCAGAAAGAGAAAAACAAATATCGTATGTTAATGCACATATGTAGAATCTAGAAAAATGGTATAGATGATCTTATTTGCAAAGCAGAAATAGAGATACAGATGTAGAGAACAAACGTATGGATACCGATGGACAAAGGGAGGGGTGGGATGCATTGGAAGATTGGGATTGACATATATACACTATTGATATTATGTTTAAAATAGATAACTAATAAGAACCTACTGCATAGCACAGGGAACTCTACTCAATGCTCTGTGGTGACCTAAATGGGAAGAAAATCCAAAAACAAAGGGATATATGTATACATATAGATTATTCACTTTGCTGTAGAGTAGAAACTAACACAACGTTGTAATGCAACTATATTCCAATAAAAAATAATTTTAAAAATTAAAAAAGGTTTGGGGGCTAAAGAAAACAAAAACCTTCAATAAAATGCCGGAATCACCAGTGCCAGTCCACACACAAGCTTTATCAGCCTTGTATGTATAAGTGACCTTTCTCGGTTGTTGTAAATTTACCTCATCAAAAAGAAGCTAAGCCTCATTTTGGCCTTTAGCTTTATACACTATTCCAGACTTATGGAATCTGCTTGACTGTTATTCATATTTATTTGACTGTCACAGAAGACAGTGTAGTTAAGGAAGATTTCCAGGGAATACATTTAACTAATTTCTCGTCCCTCAAGTTTTAGAAAAAATAATCATAATATTGCCATTATACTTTGAATGTAACATTTCACATTTATAGAGGAAAAGGATAGAGTTTAATTTCCTTTGAACTCATCTTATTACATTTCTATGGGAAGAGAGTGGAGACAAGCTGGATCAAAATTTTTCTTCTCATGATAAATTAATTTGATGGTAAGATGACTCAAATTATCACCAATGACATTTAGTTTGATTTATTTTCCATTGCCAATGGTGAGAACTAAGGGTGTACTTAATTACTATTACTTGTCAATTCATTTGACTCAGTCAAGCTTGAAGTTTCAGTAAAGGATATGGGCACTGGATAATAGTATCATTTTACTGCTTTGAGAATCTTATTATAAGTTCAAGAGAAGTCACTTTTGATTTAAAATATCATCTGCCTAGCTGCTTTCATACATTGTCTCACAACTTCCCACTGAATTATAGTTAGAATACAATAAAGTTCACAACATCACTAAAAATAACACAGACAAATAACCTAATACCAGAATGTGAGTAAGGTATAGGTTAACCAATACGTTATTTCATGGCATATCCAAGATTTGAATAATAAAATACAGCCTGCCTAAATAATAGTAAGCAAGATGGTCTGAACCACTCCTGCTCTCTTTGCCCTGATTCCCATACAGAGCATGTTGAGTCAGACGTTTGGAAAGACATGACTACTGTTCACCTTTACCTCCACCCATCACATTTCTATATCCATTGAAAGATAGAAAATCCCAGAAAAACAACAACAACAAACTGGGCAGAAACTGTGTGTGTGTGTGTGTGTGTGTGTGTGTGTGTGTGTGTGTGTGTTACATTGGAATCAGTGTATTGCATCCTTATAAATACAGTCCTTACAAGGAAAGCATAAAGGCTGTTAGTAGTGTTTGTAGGAATCTGTGCTTTGATTTACACCAATATTTCATAGTACCAGAAAACTAGGTAGTAGGGATAGGAGAAATTATTACCTTAATAGAGGAGATTTGCACAGCTAAAAACTAGAAAGTGAACCTGGTGTTTTATATGTATACCTGCCTTCCATTTGTAGATTTAATAAAAAATTAAACTATAACCCATGAGATGTAGTGGAGCCAGAAAAATCAAGATGCTCTATTTGTAAACAATCACCGAGTCTCAGTATATCTCACTTCAGTAATGGATGAATATTAAAAATATATCTAAGAGATAGCATGATAAAATACTAAAATAAAGGTATAAAACATACCATAATGAAGAAGGTCTGACAAAATTTACCAAAGAATAAAATAAAACGTTAATTGGCTAGTTGTAATATGCATGAAAACATAACTGGCTTTCTAAAATGACCTTGTATTCAATGATCAGGCTAAATTGACATTAATTTTAATAGTTTATAGAGTATTTTGGATTTTTAAAGTATACAAACGTGTTTGTGAATAATGAAATTTTATGTTTTAACTTTTAATCTTTTGACCTTTATTCCATTTTCCTGCCTTATTTCACTGGATAGGAACTGTGACACAATGTTCTGTAGAACTGATAATAATGGATATTCTTGTCTATTTCTTTTTCCCCCAACTTTATTGAGGCATAAATGACATATAACATTGTATACATGTAAAGTGTACAACATGATGATTTGATACACACACACACACACACACACACACACACACATACATATAGGATATTACAGAAACACACATAAGATGTTACAGAAAAACTCAAATAAAATTTTCGGCCAAGTGTTTGCCTAACCCAATATATAGTGAAATGACTACCAGAATAGGATTAGTTAACCCCTCTATCACTTCACATAATTACCTTTTTCTGTGGCAAGAACATTTAAGATTTACTCTTTTAGCAACTTTCAAGTATATAATACAGCATTGTTAACTGCAATTACTATGCTGTACATTAGAGCCCCCAAATTTACTCATAATTGGAAGTTTTTACACTTTGACCAATATTTCTCCATTTCTCCCACCACCTAGCCCCTGGCAACCATCTTTCTACTCTCTCTTTGGATAAGTTTAGAGTTTTTAGATTCCACATATAAGGATAATCATACAGAATTTATCTTTCTCTGTCTGACCAATTTTATTTAGAATAATGCCTTGAGGCCCATCCATGTTGTTACAAATGGCAGGATTTCCAAATTTTTAATGACTGACTAATATTCCATTGTCTTTATCCATTCATCCATTGATGGACATTTATGCTGTTTCTGGTTCTTGGCCATTGTGAATAATGCTGCAATGAACATGTGAGTGCAGATATCACTTTCAGACAATGATTTTATTGCCTTCAGTAATATACCCAGAGGCAGGATAGCTGGGTCATATAGTAGTTATAGTTTTATTTTTTTGAGAAACTATCATACTGTTTTCCATAGGGCTATACCAATTCACATTCCCATAAACAAGGCACAAGGGTTTCATTTTCTTCACATCTGTGCCAACACCTGAAATCTCTTGTCTTTTCAATAATTACCATTCTGACAGGTATGAGATGATACCTAATGGTGGTTTTATTTGCATTTCCCTAATGATTAGTGATGTTGAGCGTCTTTTCATGTACCTGTTAGCCATTAGTGTGTTTTCTTTAGAAAACAATCTATTAAGTTCCTCTGCCTTTTTTAAAACAGGATTTTTTGTTATTTGTTATTGAGCTATATGAAGTACATATTTTTTGGATAATAACCCCTTATCAGATATATAGTTTGCAAATATTTTCTCCCATTCTGTAGGTTACTTTTTCATTTTGTTGATAATTTTCTTTGTTGTGCAAAAAGTTTTTAGTTTGATATAGTCCCACTTGTTTAGTTTTGCCTTTGTTGTTGTGCTTTTGGTGTCAATCCAAAATATCATTGCCAACACCAACGTGAAATAGATTTTCCCCTATACTTTTCTCTAGGAATTTTATGGTTTTAGCTCCTATTTTTAACTTGTTAATACACTTTGAATTAATTTTTCTAAATGGTGTAAGATAGTGTACAGTTTTATTCTTTGGAATGTGATTATCCATTTATTGAAGAGTCTATCCTTAACCGATTGAATAGTTTGCCTCCCTTGTCAAATACTAGTTGATCATGTATGTTAAGGTTTATTTGGGGGCTCTCAATTTTTTTCCATTAGTCTTTGAGTCTATTTTTATGCCAGTACCATATTGTCTGAATTACTCTAGCTTTATAATATAGTTTGAAATTAGGAAGTGTGATGCCGCTTGCTTTGTTCTTCATTTCCAGGATTACTTTTGTAATTTGAGGTCTTTTGTGGTTCCATACGAATTTTAGAAATCTTTCCTATTTCTGTAATAAATGCCATTGGAATTTTGATAGGGGTTGCATTGAATCTATAGATGATTTTGTTACTAGATATTTTTTAAAAAATATTAATTATTCCAATCCATGAACATGAGCTATCTTTCCAATTACTTGTGTCTTCTTCAATTACTGTCATCAACTCTTTTTGTTTCAGTTTTCTTTATAAAATTTTTTTTAAATTTTATAATGCAGTATAGTTGATTTACAATGTTATGTTAGTTTCAGGTGTACAGTAAGCTTATTCAGTTATACATATACATACCCCTTTTCTATTTCATATACTTTTCTTATATGTTATTATAGAGTACTAAGTAAAGTTCCCTGTGCTATACAGAAGGTCCTTGCTGCTTATCGATTTTACTTTTTTTTTAACAACTTTATTGGGGTACAATTGCTTTACACTGGTGTGTTAGTTTCTGCCTTATAACAAAGTGAATCAGTTATATATATACATATGTTCCATATCTCTTCCCTCTTGTGTCTCCCTCCCTCCCACCCTCCCTATCCCACCCCACCAGGCAGTCACAAAGCACAAAGCTGATATCCCTGTGCCATGCGGCTGCTTCCCACTAGCTATCTACCTTACGTTTGTTAGTGTATATATGTCCATGCCTCTCTCTTGCCCTGTCACAGCTCACCCTTCCCCCTCCCCATATTCTCAAGTCCTTTCTCCAGTAGATCTGTGTCTTTATTCCTGTCTTAACCCTACGTTCTTCATGACATTTATTTTTCTTAAATTCCATATATATATGTTAGCATATGGTATTTGTCTTTCCCTTTCTGACTTACTTCACTCGGTATGACAGACTCTAGGTCTATCCACCTCATTACAAATAGCTCAATTTCATTTCTTTTTATGGCTGAGTAATATTCCATTGTATATATTTGCCACATCTTCTTTATCCATTCATCCAATGATGGACACTTAGGTTGTTTCCATCTCTGGGCTATTGTAAATAGAGCTACAATGAATATTTTGGTACATGACTCTTTTTGAATTTTGGTTTTCTCAGGGTATATGCCCAGTAGTGGGATTGCTGGGTCATATAGTAGTTCTATTTGTAGTTTTTTAAGGAACCTCCATACTGTTATCCATAGTGGCTGTACCAATTCACATTCTCACCAGCAGTACAAGAGTGTTCACTTTTCTCCACACCCTCTCCAGCATTTATTGTTTCTAGATATTTTGATGATGGCCATTCTGACTGGTGTGAGATGATATCTCATTGTAGTTTTGATTTGCATTTCTCTAATGATTAATTATGTTGAGCATTATTTCATGTGTTTGTTGGAAGTCTGTATATCTTCTTTGGAGAAATGTCTATATAGGTCTTTGGCCCATTTTTGGATTGGGTTGTTTGTTTTTTTGTTATTGAGCTGTGTGAGCTGTTTAAAATTTTGGAGAATAATCCTTTGTCAGTTGTTTCATGTGCAAATATTTTCTCCCATTCTGAGGGTTGTCTTTTGGTCTTGTTTATGGTTTCCTTTGTTGTGCAAAAGCTTTGAAGTTTCATTAGGTCCCATTTGTTTATTTTTGTTTTTATTTCCATTTCTCTAGGAAGTGGGTCAAAAAGGATCTTGCTGTGATTTATGTCATAGAGTGTTCTGCCTATGTTTTCCTCTAAGAGTTTGATAGTTTCTGGCCTTACCTTTAGGTCTTTAATCCATTTTCAGCTTATTTTTGTGTATGTGGTTAGGGAGTGATCTAATATCATACTTTTACATGCACCTATCCAGTTTTCACAGCACCACTTACTGAAGAGTCTGTCCTTTCTCCACTGTACATTCCTGTCTCCTTTATCAAAGATAAGGTGACCATATGTGCATGGTTTTATCTCTGGGCTTTCTATCCTGTTACATTGGTCTATCTTTCTGTTCTTGTGCCAGTACCATACTGTCTTGATTACTGTCGCTTTGTAGTATAGTCTGAAGTCAGGGAGCCTGATTCCTCCAGCTCCGTTTTTCATTCTCAAGGTTGCT